>NC_092093.1:4295682-4350116 GCF_045679555.1 Salvelinus alpinus | reverse complement strand
CCATACAGCCTCCATCCTACTAAACTACACTGTAGCAGTTACAGATCCATACAGCTATGGAGCCTCCATCCTACTAAACTACACTGTAGCAGTTACAGATCCATACAGCCTCCATCCTACTAAACTACACTGTAGCAGTTACAGATCCATACAGCTATGGAGCCTTCATCCTACTAAACTACACTGTAGCAGTTACAGATCCATACAGCTATGGAGCCTCCATCCTACTAAACTACACTGTAGCAGTTACAGATCCATACAGCTACGGAGCCTCCATCCTACTAAACTACACTGTAGCCGTTACAGATCCATACAGCTATGGAGCCTCCATCCTACTAAACTACACTGTAGCAGTTACAGATCCATACAGCTATGGAGCCTCCATCCTACTAAACTACACTGTAGCAGTTACAGATCCATACAGCTATGGAGCCTCCATCCTACTAAACTACACTGTAGCAGTTACAGATCCATACAGCCTCCATCCTACTAAACTACACTGTAGCAGTTACAGATCCATACAGCCTTTATCCTACTAAACTACACTGTAGCAGTTACAGATCCATACAGCTATGGAGCCTCCATCCTACTAACTACACTGTAGCAGTTACAGATCCATACAGCAGCCTTTATCCTACTAAACTACACTGTAGCAGTTACAGATCCATACAGCTATGGAGCCTCCATCCTACTAAACTACACTGTAGCAGTTACAGATCAATACGGCTATGGAGCCTCCATCCTACTAAACTACACTGTAGCAGTTACAGATCCATACAGCCTCCATCCTACTAAACTACACTGTAGCAGTTACAGATCCATACAGCTATGGAGCCTCCATCCTACTAAACTACACTGTAGCAGTTACAGATCCATACAGCTATGGAGCCTCCATCCTACTAAACTACACTGTAGCAGTGTCTGACCAAGACACACCTCTACTGAAGACGCCTTCGCCCAACGACTCTGATGTGTAATGTAGTGGGACTGAGACGATCAAGTGAAACTGAGACGATCAAGTGGGACTGAGACGATCAAGTGGGACTGAGACGATCAAGGGCTAGGCCTACCCCAGGTTATTTAAAAAGTGTTACAGAAAATGTGTTATGTTTTCAAAAATCCTGAACACTTCATTTTATCGACCCAGATGTAGGCTATAGACTATATCAACGTCAATTTTAAATCAGTCTGTTTTCTTAAATACTGATTGGTGCTCCTGACTTTTTAAATTAGCCTATATTTATAGCCCTATAGATGTTATAGGCCTAATGTATAATCTAGAAATAAAGCCTATTAAGTCATGCAGTGTAGTTCAATGCGTCGTTGTTTGATGATTAACCCAGTCAACTCCCCCTGACTCCGGACTGTTTCGCAACCAGGGCTTGTGTCCAAAAATGGCATACTGTTCCCTACATAGTGCACTACTTTCTAACAGAGCCCTAATGGGCCCATTTCAAAATAGTGCACTAGATAGGGAATAGGGTGCAGTGTGGGAGGAAAGAGATCCATTGAGCAGCGGAACGCCGCCTTGCTGGCAGACTGTCTGTTTCTATCAGTTGTGTTCAGAGTATTACCGTCAGTCAGCATGGCCCTTCTCTCCACTCTCACGCCGGTGTTTGTGGCTGTTTTATGCGTGATCCTAGTTTTTCTGTTCAAAAGCTCTCAGAAGAAGGAGGAGAACAAGGCAGTGAAACCCGAGTGGAAGCCCAAGGCCGAGGCCCGACCGTGGGTAGACGAGGATCTTCAGGACGACACAGAGATCAGACACAAAGACGAAGGTAGTTAGCCCGATAACCTCTCCTATCTACCAAAGATTAAACTTGTTCACTTCCCTTCATGGATTTGAAAGGAAATTACCATTTTCTATTGGTCAACAGCTTGCAAAAATACGAAAAAAATCTAACCTGTACCGAATAAATAATTGACGGATTGTGGCAAGATGATATTTCGCAATTTGGTGTGAATGGCATTATAAACAAGACGTATATAATTGTATAATATACATTTTTTTACATTCAAATTATTGGACGAAAATAATAGACTGAGAAAGGGCATTATTGGAAAGCAATGTTATTCAAACTTTTTCAGGGGGGACCCCACCCCAAAATAAAACCTTAAAATCTGTACATTTAGATTTTTACAAATAACCTTCAATTCATGACATTTTCATCTCTTATCAAAATCAAAATCAAGAGAAACCAATAAATATATTTACTTTAAAAAAAAACTGTATTTAAAAAAATTATCTTTCTCAAATACGTTTGTATATTGTCCCATACAATAAACTGTACTCTTCATTATTTGTTCCGAAAAAAATAAAAAGCGTTTTTTTTGTGTGTGGGGTGGACCCCACTGCAGTCCCCCAGCGAGCCCACGACCCCGACTTTGAATACCACTGTGGTAAAGGTTGTGTGTAGTGTAGCCTATTAAAGCCACCGGTGCAGTCGACTGGGTTTCTCTGCGTCAGAGCACTCCTCTATGTCCGCTGGGTAAACCAGAGAGACCTGCTGCTACCTGCTATCTGGAGGCTAATGTGCACAGTTCATCATGTCACCTGATTTATAGAAGGTTACAGCCCTTTACTCTAGTACAGCCCTCTAGGCCTACAGCCCTTTACTCTAGGCCTACAGCCCTTTACTCTAGACCTATAGCCCTTTACTCTAGACCTATAGCCCTTTACTCTAGGCCTACAGCCCTTTACTCTAGACCTACAGACCTTTACTCTAGACCTATAGCCCTTTACTCTAGGCCTATAGCCCTTTACTCTAGACCTACAGCCCTTTACTCTAGGTCTACAGCCCTTTACTCTAGACCTATAGCCCTTTACTCTAGGTCTACAGCCCTTTACTCTAGGCCTACAGCCCTTTACTCTAGGCCTACAGCCCTTTACTCTAGGCCTACAGCCCTTTACTCTAGGCCTACAGCCCTTTACTCTAGACCTATAACCCTTTACTCTAGACCTACAGCCCTTTACTCTAGGCCTATAGCCCTTTACTCTAGTACAGCCCTTTACTCTAGGCCTACAGCCCTTTACTCTAGACCTATAACCCTTTACTCTAGACCAGGGGTGTCAAACATACGGCCCGCGGGCCGGAACCGGCCCCCAAGGAGGTTCGATCAGGCCCGCAGGATAATTTGAAAGTGGAAAAAATGCATAAAAGACATGGAATTAATATTTTTAATTCGCTGCAATTCATGGATTATCCGCTAAGGGGCGCACTCTTTCCATCAGAGTAGAAGACAAGCCGCATCACTGAGACAGACTGAAAACAGCAGACGGTATCAATGCGCCATCTGCTGCTTGTTACGACGTTGTTAATACCTTGGTCTCTACCTCTCCGCTACACCCTCATTAGCCAAAATGTCGTTATCCAAACGGAGAAAAGTAGATAAGGAGTGTAGAATTTTCAAAGAAAAATGGACCACGTCCTATTTATTTACAGAGATGCACGGAAAACCTTCGTGCTTGGTGTGTTTGCAACAAGTAAAAGTCTCATTTAATCTTAAAGTGCATTACTATATTTTTCAGTACCAATTAAAGTTTTGTGCCTTTGTACAATCAGTGGGATCAGTTGCAATGCATATTTGTGAATGATAAAAGTAAATTGCACATTTGTCTAAGGAAATATGAGGTGTTTCATGAAATGTTTTGTAAAAGGATAGTTCATTAAATTTCAATATTTTCCTAATGTTCTTGTGCTTCTTTACACCAAAACAAAGGAAAGACATGATATTTTGGTTATTTATAGCAGAGTATGGTATAATTTTAATGGTCCGGCCCACTTGACATCTCCCTAGGCCGTATGTGGCCCACGATGCGAAATGAGTTTGACACCCCTGCTCTAGACCTATAGCCCTTTACTCTAGACCTACAGCCCTTTACTCTAGGACTAAAGCCCTTTACTCTAGACCTACAGCCCTTTACTCTAGACCTACAGCCCTTTACTCTAGTACAGCACTTTACTCTAGACCTATAACCCTTTACTCTAGACCTTTAGCCCTTTACTCTAGGCCTATAGCCCTTTCCTCTTGACCTACAGCCCTTTACTCTAGACCTACAGCCCTTTACTCTAGGTCTACAGCCCTTTACTCTAGTACAGCCCTTTACTCTAGACCTATAGCCATTTACTCTAGGTCTACAGCCCTTTACTCTAGACCTACAGCCCTTTACTCTAGACCTATAACCCTTTACTCTAGGCCTACAGCCCTTTACTCTAGACCTACAGCCCTTTACTCTAGACCTACAGCCCTTTACTCTAGGCCTACAGCCCTTTACTCTAGACCTATAGCCCTTTACTCTAGACCTATAACCCTTTACTCTAGACCTTTAGCCCTTTACTCTAGGCCTATAGCCCTTTCCTCTTGACCTACAGCCCTTTACTCTAGACCTACAGCCCTTTACTCTAGGTCTACAGCCCTTTACTCTAGACCTACAGCCCTTTACTCTAGACCTATAACCCTTTACTCTAGGCCTACAGCCCTTTACTCTAGACCTACAGCCCTTTACTCTAGACATACAGCCCTTTACTCTAGACCTACAGCCCTTTACTCTAGACCTACAGCCCTTTACTCTAGGCCTACAGCCCTTTACTCTAGACCTACAGCCCTTTACTCTAGACCTATAACCCTTTACTCTAGGCCTACAGCCCTTTACTCTAGACCTACAGCCCTTTACTCTAGACATACAGCCCTTTACTCTAGACCTACAGCCCTTTACTCTAGACCTACAGCCCTTTACTCTAGGCCTACAGCCCTTTACTCTAGACCTACAGCCCTTTACTCTAGACCTACAGCCCTTTACTCTAGGCCTATAGCCCTTTACTCTAGTACAGCCCTTTACTCTAGGCCTACAGCCCTTTACTCTAGGCCTACAGCCCTTTACTCTAGGCCTACAGCCCTTTACTCTAGGTCTACAGCCCTTTACTCTAGGTCTACAGCCCTTTACTCTAGACCTATAGCCCTTTACTCTAGACCTACAGCCCTTTACTCTAGGACTAAAGCCCTTTACTCTAGGCCTACAGCCCTTTACTCTAGACCTACAGCCCTTTACTCTAGACCTATAGCCCTTTACTCTAGGCCTATAGCCCTTTACTCTAGACCTACAGCCCTTTACTCTAGGTCTACAGCCCTTTACTCTAGACCTACAGCCCTTTACTCTAGGTCTACAGCCCTTTACTCTAGACCTATAGCCCTTTACTCTAGACCTATAGCCCTTTACTCTAGGTCTACAGCCCTTTACTCTAGACCTACAGCC
Source organism: Salvelinus alpinus (assembly GCF_045679555.1). Classification (NCBI taxonomy): domain Eukaryota; kingdom Metazoa; phylum Chordata; class Actinopteri; order Salmoniformes; family Salmonidae; genus Salvelinus; species Salvelinus alpinus. The sequence goes on along the minus strand of NC_092093.1, from coordinate 4,344,862 downwards.
CTTTACTCTAGACCTATATCCCTTTACTCTAGGCCTACAGCCCTTTACTTTAGACCTACAGCCCTTTACTCTAGACCTACAGCCCTTTACTCTAGGCCTACAGCCCTTTACTCTAGGCCTACAGCCCTTTACTCTAGGCCTACAGCCCTTTACTCTAGGCCTACAGCCCTTTACTCTAGGCCTACAGCCCTTTACTCTAGTACAGCCCTTTACTCTAGGCCTACAGCCCTTTACTCTAGACCTACAACCCTTTACTCTAGACCTATAGCCCTTTACTCTAGACCTACAGCCCTTTACTCTAGGACTAAAGCCCTTTACTCTAGACCTATAGCCCTTTACTCTAGACCTATAACCCTTTACTCTAGACCTTTATCCCTTTACTCTAGGCCTATAGCCCTTTCCTCTTGACCTACAGCCCTTTACTCTAGACCTACAGCCCTTTACTCTAGGTCTACAGCCCTTTACTCTAGTACAGCCCTTTACTCTAGACCTATAGCCATTTACTCTAGGTCTACAGCCCTTTACTCTAGACCTACAGCCCTTTACTCTAGACCTATAACCCTTTACTCTAGGCCTACAGCCCTTTACTCTAGACCTACAGCCCTTTACTCTAGACATACAGCCCTTTACTCTAGACCTACAGCCCTTTACTCTAGACCTACAGCCCTTTACTCTAGGCCTACAGCCCTTTACTCTAGACCTACAGCCCTTTACTCTAGACCTACAGCCCTTTACTCTAGGCCTACAGCCCTTTACTCTAGGCCTACAGCCCTTTACTCTAGGCCTACAGCCCTTTACTCTAGGCCTACAGCCCTTTACTCTAGGCCTACAGCCCTTTACTCTAGGTCTACAGCCCTTTACTCTAGGCCTACAGCCCTTTACTCTAGGCCTACAGCCCTTTACTCTAGGCCTACAGCCCTTTACTCTAGACCTATAACACTTTACTCTAGACCTACAGACCTTTACTCTAGGCCTATAGCCCTTTACTCTAGTACAGCCCTTTACTCTAGGCCTACAGCCCTTTACTCTAGGCCTACAGCCCTTTACTCTAGGCCTACAGCCCTTTACTCTAGGTCTACAGCCCTTTACTCTAGACCTACAGCCCTTTACTCTAGACCTATAGCCCTTTACTCTAGACCTATAGCCCTTTACTCTAGACCTATAACCCTTTACTCTAGACCTATAACCCTTTACTCTAGACCTATAACACTTTACTCTAGACCTACAGCCCTTTACTCTAGGCCTATAGCCCTTTACTCTAGTACAGCCCTTTACTCTAGGCCTACAGCCCTTTACTCTAGGCCTACAGCCCTTTACTCTAGGCCTACAGCCCTTTACTCTAGGTCTACAGCCCTTTACTCTAGGTCTACAGCCCTTTACTCTAGACCTATAGCCCTTTACTCTAGACCTACAGCCCTTTACTCTAGACCTACAGCCCTTTACTCTAGGACTAAAGCCATTTACTCTAGGCCTACAGCCCTTTACTCTAGACCTACAGCCCTTTACTCTAGACCTATAGCCCTTTACTCTAGGCCTATAGCCCTTTACTCTAGACCTACAGCCCTTTACTCTAGGTCTACAGCCCTTTACTCTAGACCTACAGCCCTTTACTCTAGGTCTACAGCCCTTTACTCTAGACCTATAGCCCTTTACTCTAGACCTATAGCCCTTTACTCTAGGTCTACAGCCCTTTACTCTAGACCTACAGCCCTTTACTCTAGACCTATATCCCTTTACTCTAGGCCTACAGCCCTTTACTTTAGACCTACAGCCCTTTACTCTAGACCTACAGCCCTTTACTCTAGGCCTACAGCCCTTTACTCTAGGCCTACAGCCCTTTACTCTAGGCCTACAGCCCTTTACTCTAGGCCTACAGCCCTTTACTCTAGGCCTACAGCCCTTTACTCTAGGCCTACAGCCCTTTACTCTAGGCCTACAGCCCTTTACTCTAGGCCTACAGCCCTTTACTCTAGGCCTACAGCCCTTTACTCTAGACCTACAACCCTTTACTCTAGACCTACAGCCCTTTACTCTAGGCCTATAGCCCTTTACTCTAGTACAGCCCTTTACTCTAGGCCTACAGCCCTTTACTCTAGACCTACAACCCTTTACTCTAGACCTATAGCCCTTTACTCTAGACCTACAGCCCTTTACTCTAGGACTAAAGCCCTTTACTCTAGACCTATAGCACTTTACTCTAGACCTATAGCACTTTACTCTAGACCTATAACCCTTTACTCTAGACCTTTAGCCCTTTACTCTAGGCCTATAGCCCTTTCCTCTTGACCTACAGCCCTTTACTCTAGACCTACAGCCCTTTACTCTAGACCTATAACCCTTTACTCTAGTACAGCCCTTTACTCTAGACCTATAGCCATTTACTCTAGGTCTACAGCCCTTTACTCTAGACCTACAGCCCTTTACTCTAGACCTATAACCCTTTACTCTAGGCCTACAGCCCTTTACTCTAGACCTACAGCCCTTTACTCTAGGCCTACAGCCCTTTACTCTAGACCTACAGCCCTTTACTCTAGACCTACAGCCCTTTACTCTAGGCCTACAGCCCTTTACTCTAGGCCTACAGCCCTTTACTCTAGACCTATAACCCTTTACTCTAGACCTACAGCCCTTTACTCTAGGCCTATAGCCCTTTACTCTAGTACAGCCCTTTACTCTAGGCCTACAGCCCTTTACTCTAGACCTATAACCCTTTACTCTAGACCTATAGCCCTTTACTCTAGACCTACAGCCCTTTACTCTAGGACTAAAGCCCTTTACTCTAGACCTATAGCCCTTTACTCTAGACCTATAACCCTTTACTCTAGACCTTTAGCCCTTTACTCTAGGCCTATAGCCCTTTCCTCTTGACCTACAGCCCTTTACTCTAGACCTACAGCCCTTTACTCTAGGTCTACAGCCCTTTACTCTAGTACAGCCCTTTACTCTAGACCTATAGCCATTTACTCTAGGTCTACAGCCCTTTACTCTAGACCTACAGCCCTTTACTCTAGACCTATAACCCTTTACTCTAGGCCTACAGCCCTTTACTCTAGACCTACAGCCCTTTACTCTAGACATACAGCCCTTTACTCTAGGCCTACAGCCCTTTACTCTAGACCTACAGCCCTTTACTCTAGACCTACAGCCCTTTACTCTAGGCCTACAGCCCTTTACTCTAGACCTATAGCCCTTTACTCTAGGCCTATAGCCCTTTACTCTAGGCCTATAGCCCTTTACTCTAGACCTATAGCCCTTTACTCTAGACCTATAGCCCTTTACTCTAGACCTATAGCCCTTTACTCTAGACCTACAGCCCTTTACTCTAGTACAGCCCTTTACTCTAGACCTATAGCCCTTTACTCTAGACCTACAGCCCTTTACTCTAGACCTACAGCCCTTTACTCTAGACCTATAACCCTTTACTCTAGGCCTACAGCCCTTTACTCTAGACCTACAGCCCTTTACTCTAGGTCTACAGCCCTTTACTCTAGACCTACAGCCCTTTACTCTAGACCTATAACCCTTTACTCTAGGCCTACAGCCCTTTACTCTAGACCTATAACCCTTTACTCTAGACCTTTAGCCCTTTACTCTAGGCCTATAGCCCTTTCCTCTTGACCTACAGCCCTTTACTCTAGACCTACAGCCCTTTACTCTAGGTCTACAGCCCTTTACTCTAGTACAGCCCTTTACTCTAGACCTATAGCCATTTACTCTAGGTCTACAGCCCTTTACTCTAGACCTACAGCCCTTTACTCTAGACCTATAACCCTTTACTCTAGGCCTACAGCCCTTTACTCTAGACCTACAGCCCTTTACTCTAGACCTACAGCCCTTTACTCTAGGCCTACAGCCCTTTACTCTAGACCTACAGCCCTTTACTCTAGACCTACAGCCCTTTACTCTAGGCCTACAGCCCTTTACTCTAGGCCTACAGCCCTTTACTCTAGACCTATAACCCTTTACTCTAGACCTACAGCCCTTTACTCTAGGCCTATAGCCCTTTACTCTAGTACAGCCCTTTACTCGAGGCCTACAGCCCTTTACTCTAGACCTATAACCCTTTACTCTAGACCTATAGCCCTTTACTCTAGACCTACAGCCCTTTACTCTAGGACTAAAGCCCTTTACTCTAGACCTATAGCCCTTTACTCTAGACCTATAACCCTTTACTCTAGACCTTTAGCCCTTTACTCTAGGCCTATAGCCCTTTCCTCTTGACCTACAGCCCTTTACTCTAGACCTACAGCCCTTTACTCTAGGTCTACAGCCCTTTACTCTAGTACAGCCCTTTACTCTAGACCTATAGCCATTTACTCTAGGTCTACAGCCCTTTACTCTAGACCTACAGCCCTTTACTCTAGACCTATAACCCTTTACTCTAGGCCTACAGCCCTTTACTCTAGACCTACAGCCCTTTACTCTAGACATACAGCCCTTTACTCTAGGCCTACAGCCCTTTACTCTAGACCTACAGCCCTTTACTCTAGACCTACAGCCCTTTACTCTAGGCCTACAGCCCTTTACTCTAGACCTATAGCCCTTTACTCTAGGCCTATAGCCCTTTACTCTAGGCCTATAGCCCTTTACTCTAGACCTATAGCCCTTTACTCTAGACCTATAGCCCTTTACTCTAGACCTACAGCCCTTTACTCTAGTACAGCCCTTTACTCTAGACCTATAGCCATTTACTCTAGGTCTACAGCCCTTTACTCTAGACCTACAGCCCTTTACTCTAGACCTATAACCCTTTACTCTAGGCCTACAGCCCTTTACTCTAGACCTACAGCCCTTTACTCTAGACCTACAGCCCTTTACTCTAGGCCTACAGCCCTTTACTCTAGACCTACAGCCCTTTACTCTAGACCTACAGCCCTTTACTCTAGGCCTACAGCCCTTTACTCTAGGCCTACAGCCCTTTACTCTAGACCTATAACCCTTTACTCTAGACCTACAGCCCTTTACTCTAGGCCTATAGCCCTTTACTCTAGTACAGCCCCTTACTCAAGGCCTACAGCCCTTTACTCTAGACCTATAACCCTTTACTCTAGACCTATAGCCCTTTACTCTAGACCTACAGCCCTTTACTCTAGGACTAAAGCCCTTTACTCTAGACCTATAGCCCTTTACTCTAGACCTATAACCCTTTACTCTAGACCTTTAGCCCTTTACTCTAGGCCTATAGCCCTTTCCTCTTGACCTACAGCCCTTTACTCTAGACCTACAGCCCTTTACTCTAGGTCTACAGCCCTTTACTCTAGTACAGCCCTTTACTCTAGACCTATAGCCATTTACTCTAGGTCTACAGCCCTTTACTCTAGACCTACAGCCCTTTACTCTAGACCTATAACCCTTTACTCTAGGCCTACAGCCCTTTACTCTAGACCTACAGCCCTTTACTCTAGACATACAGCCCTTTACTCTAGGCCTACAGCCCTTTACTCTAGACCTACAGCCCTTTACTCTAGACCTACAGCCCTTTACTCTAGGCCTACAGCCCTTTACTCTAGACCTATAGCCCTTTACTCTAGGCCTATAGCCCTTTACTCTAGGCCTATAGCCCTTTACTCTAGACCTATAGCCCTTTACTCTAGACCTATAGCCCTTTACTCTAGACCTACAGCCCTTTACTCTAGGCCTATAGCCCTTTACTCTAGACCTATAGCCCTTTACTCTAGACCTACAGCCCTTTACTCTAGGCCTATCGCCCTTTACTCTAGACCTATAGCCCTTTACTCTAGACCTATAGCCCTTTACTCTAGACCTACAGCCCTTTACTCTAGACCTACAGCCCTTTACTCTAGGCCTATAGCCCTTTACTCTAGACCTATAGCCCTTTACTCTAGACCTATAGCCCTTTACTCTAGGCCTATAGCCCTTTACTCTAGGCATACAGCCCTTTACTCTAGACCTACAGCCCTTTACTCTAGACCTATAGCCCTTTACTCTAGGCCTATCGCCCTTTACTCTAGACCTATAGCCCTTTACTCTAGTACAGCCCTTTACTCTAGTACAGCTCTTTACTCTAGACCTACAGCCCTTTACTCTAGGCCTATAGCCCTTTACTCTAGACCTATAGCCCTTTACTCTAGACCTATAGCCCTTTACTCTATGCCTATAGCCCTTTACTCTAGACCTATAGTCCTTTACTCTAGACCTATAGCCCTTTACTCTAGTACAGCCCTTTACTCTAGGCCTATAGCCCTTTAGACCTACAGCCCTTTACTCTTGTACAGCCCTTTACTCTAGGCCTATAGCCCTTTAGACCTACAGCCCTTTACTCTAGACCTATAGCCCTTTACTCTAGGCCTACAGCCCTTTACTCTAGGCCTATAGCCCTTTACTCTAGACCTACAGCCCTTTACTCTAGGCCTACAGCCCTTTACTCTAGGTCTACAGCCCTTTACTCTAGACCTATAGCCCTTTACTCTAGACCTACAGCCCTTTACTCTAGGCCTACAGCCCTTTACTCTAGGCCTACAGCCCTTTACTCTAGGTCTATAGCCCTTTACTCTAGACCTATAGCCCTTTACTCTAGACCTATAGCCCTTTACTCTAGACCTATAGCCCTTTACTCTAGACCTACAGCCGTTTACGCTAGGCCTACAGCCCTTTACTCTAGACCTATAGCCCTTTACTCTAGACCTACAGCCCTTTACTCTAGGCCTACAGCCCTTTACTCTAGACCTATAGCCCTTTACTCTAGGCCTACAGCCCTTTACTCTAGACCTATAACCCTTTACTCTAGTACAGCCCTTTACTCTAGGCCTATAGCCCTTTAGACCTACAGCCCTTTACTCTAGGCCTATAGCCCTTTACTCTAGACCTATAGCCCTTTACTCTAGACCTATAGCCCTTTACTCTAGACCTACAGCCCTTTACTCTAGGCCTATAGCCCTTTACTCTAGACCTATAGCCCTTTACACTAGACCTACAGCCCTTTACTCTAGGCCTATCACCCTTTACTCTAGACCTATAGCCCTTTACTCTAGACCTATAGCCCTTTACTCTAGACCTACAGCCCTTTACTCTAGACCTACAGCCCTTTACTCTAGGCCTATAGCCCTTTACTCTAGACCTATAGCCCTTTACTCTAGACCTATAGCCCTTTACTCTAGGCCTATAGCCCTTTACTCTAGGCATACAGCCCTTTACTCTAGACCTACAGCCCTTTACTCTAGACCTATAGCCCTTTACTCTAGGCCTATCGCCCTTTACTCTAGACCTATAGCCCTTTACTCTAGTACAGCCCTTTACTCTAGTACAGCTCTTTACTCTAGACCTACAGCCCTTTACTCTAGGCCTATAGCCCTTTACTCTAGACCTATAGCCCTTTACTCTAGACCTATAGCCCTTTACTCTATGCCTATAGCCCTTTACTCTAGACCTATAGCCCTTTACTCTAGACCTATAGCCCTTTACTCTAGTACAGCCCTTTACTCTAGGCCTATAGCCCTTTAGACCTACAGCCCTTTACTCTAGTACAGCCCTTTACTCTAGACCTACAGCCCTTTACTCTAGGCCTATAGCCCTTTACTCTAGACCTATAGCCCTTTACTCTAGACCTATAGCCCTTTACTCTAGGCCTATAGCCCTTTACTCTAGGCATACAGCCCTTTACTCTAGACCTACAGCCCTTTACTCTAGACCTATAGCCCTTTACTCTAGGCCTATCGCCCTTTACTCTAGACCTATAGCCCTTTACTCTAGTACAGCCCTTTACTCTAGTACAGCTCTTTACTCTAGACCTACAGCCCTTTACTCTAGGCCTATAGCCCTTTACTCTAGACCTATAGCCCTTTACTCTAGACCTATAGCCCTTTACTCTATGCCTATAGCCCTTTACTCTAGACCTATAGCCCTTTACTCTAGACCTATAGCCCTTTACTCTAGTACAGCCCTTTACTCTAGGCCTATAGCCCTTTAGACCTACAGCCCTTTACTCTAGTACAGCCCTTTACTCTAGGCCTATAGCCCTTTAGACCTACAGCCCTTTACTCTAGACCTATAGCCCTTTACTCTAGACCTACAGCCCTTTACTCTAGACCTACAGCCCTTTACTCTAGGCCTATAGCCCTTTACTCTAGACCTATAGCCCTTTACTCTAGACCTATAGCCCTTTACTCTAGGCCTATAGCCCTTTACTCTAGGCATACAGCCCTTTACTCTAGACCTACAGCCCTTTACTCTAGACCTATAGCCCTTTACTCTAGGCCTATCGCCATTTACTCTAGACCTATAGCCCTTTACTCTAGTACAGCCCTTTACTCTAGTACAGCTCTTTACTCTAGACCTACAGCCCTTTACTCTAGGCCTATAGCCCTTTACTCTAGACCTATAGCCCTTTACTCTAGACCTATAGCCCTTTACTCTATGCCTATAGCCCTTTACTCTAGACCTATAGCCCTTTACTCTAGTACAGCCCTTTACTCTAGGCCTATAGCCCTTTAGACCTACAGCCCTTTACTCTAGTACAGCCCTTTACTCTAGGCCTATAGCCCTTTAGACCTACAGCCCTTTACTCTAGACCTATAGCCCTTTACTCTAGGCCTACAGCCCTTTACTCTAGGCCTATAGCCCTTTACTCTAGACCTACAGCCCTTTACTCTAGGCCTACAGCCCTTTACTCTAGGTCTACAGCCCTTTACTCTAGACCTATAGCCCTTTACTCTAGACCTACAGCCCTTTACTCTAGGCCTACAGCCCTTTACTCTAGGCCTACAGCCCTTTACTCTAGGTCTATAGCCCTTTACTCTAGACCTATAGCCCTTTACTCTAGACCTATAGCCCTTTACTCTAGACCTACAGCCGTTTACGCTAGGCCTACAGCCCTTTACTCTAGACCTATAGCCCTTTACTCTAGACCTACAGCCCTTTACTCTAGGCCTACAGCCCTTTACTCTAGACCTATAGCCCTTTACTCTAGGCCTACAGCCCTTTACTCTAGACCTATAACCCTTTACTCTAGTACAGCCCTTTACTCTAGGCCTATAGCCCTTTAGACCTACAGCCCTTTACTCTAGACCTATAGCCCTTTACTCTAGACCTATAGCCCTTTACTCTAGACCTATAGCCCTTTACTCTAGACCTATAGCCCTTTACTCTAGACCTATAGCCCTTTACTCTAGGCCTATAGCCCTTTACTCTAGACCTACAGCCCTTTACTCTAGGCCTATAGCCCTTTACTCTAGACCTACAGCCCTTTACTCTAGACCTATAGCCCTTTACTCTAGGCCTACAGCCCTTTACTCTAGGCCTACAGCCCTTTACTCTAGACCTACAGCCCTTTAGGCCTATAGCCCTTTACTCTAGACCTACAGCCCTTTACTCTAGGCCTATAGCCCTTTACTCTAGACCTACAGCCCTTTACTCTAGACCTATAGCCCTTTACTCTAGGCCTACAGCCCTTTACTCTAGGCCTACAGCCCTTTACTCTAGACCTACAGCCCTTTAGGCCTACAGCCCTTTACTCTAGACCTACAGCCCTTTAGGCGTACAGCCCTTTACTCTAGACCTACAGCCCTTTAGGCCTACATCCCTTTACTCTAGACCTACAGCCCTTTACTCTAGGCCTACAGCCCTTTACTCTAGGCCTATAGCCCTTTACTCTAGACCTACAGCCCTTTACTCTAGACCTACAGCCCTTTACTCTAGACCTACAGCCCTTTAGGCATACAGCCCTTAACTCTAGACCTATAGCCCTTTACTCTAGACCTACAGCCCTTTACTCTAGACTTACAGCCCTTTACTCTAGACCTACAGCCCTTTACTCTAGGCCTACAGCCCTTTACTCTAGACCTATAGCCCTTTACTCTAGACCTACAGCCCTTTACTCTAGACCTACAGCCCTTTACTCTAGTACAGCCCTTTACTCTAGACCTACAGCCCTTTACTCTAGGCCTACAGCCCTTTACTCTAGACCTACAGCCCTTTACTCTAGACCTACAGCCCTTTACTCTAGGTCTACAGCCCTTTACTCTAGACCTATAGCCCTTTACTCTAGACCTACAGCCCTTTACTCTAGGCCTACAGCCCTTTACTCTAGGCCTACAGCCCTTTACTCTAGGTCTATAGCCCTTTACTCTAGACCTATAGCCCTTTACTCTAGACCTATAGCCCTTTACTCTAGACCTATAGCCCTTTACTCTAGACCTACAGCCGTTTACGCTAGGCCTACAGCCCTTTACTCTAGACCTATAGCCCTTTACTCTAGACCTACAGCCCTTTACTCTAGGCCTACAGCCCTTTACTCTAGACCTATAGCCCTTTACTCTAGGCCTACAGCCCTTTACTCTAGACCTATAGCCCTTTACTCTAGTACAGCCCTTTACTCTAGGCCTATAGCCCTTTAGACCTACAGCCCTTTACTCTAGACCTATAGCCCTTTACTCTAGACCTATAGCCCTTTACTCTAGACCTATAGCCCTTTACTCTAGGCTTATAGCCCTTTACTCTAGACCTACAGCCCTTTACTCTAGGCCTATAGCCCTTTACTCTAGACCTACAGCCCTTTACTCTAGACCTATAGCCCTTTACTCTAGGCCTACAGCCCTTTACTCTAGGCCTACAGCCCTTTACTCTAGACCTACAGCCCTTTAGGCCTACAGCCCTTTACTCTAGACCTACAGCCCTTTAGGCCTACAGCCCTTTACTCTAGACCTACAGCCCTTTAGGCCTACATCCCTTTACTCTAGACCTATAGCCCTTTACTCTAGGCCTGCAGCCCTTTACTCTAGGTCTACAGCCCTTTACTCTAGACCTATAGCCCTTTACTCTAGACCTATAGCCCTTTACTCTAGACCTACAGCCCTTTAGGCCTACAGCCCTTTACTCTAGACCTACAGCCCTTTACTCTAGACCTATAGCCCTTTACTCTAGACCTACAGCCCTTTACTCTAGGCCTACAGCCCTTAACTCTAGACCTACTGCTCTTTACTCTAGACCTACAGCCCTTTACTCTAGGCCTACAGCCCTTTACTCTAGGCCTATAGCCCTTTACTCTAGACCTACAGCCCTTTACTCTAGACCTACAGCCCTTTACTCTAGACCTACAGCCCTTTAGGCCTACAGCCCTTTACTCTAGACCTATAGCCCTTTACTCTAGACCTACAGCCCTTTACTCTAGACTTACAGCCCTTTACTCTAGACCTACAGCCCTTTACTCTAGGCCTACAGCCCTTTACTCTAGACCTATAGCCCTTTACTCTAGACCTACAGCCCTTTACTCTAGACTTACAGCCCTTTACTCTAGACCTACAGCCCTTTACTCTAGGCCTACAGCCCTTTACTCTAGGCCTATAGCCCTTTACTCTAGACCTACAGCCCTTTACTCTAGTACAGCCCTTTACTCTAGACCTACAGCCCTTTACTCTAGGCCTATAGCCCTTTACTCTAGGCCTACAGCCCTTTACCCTAGGCCTTTAGCCCTTTACTCTAGGCCTACAGCCCTTTACTCTAGGCCTATAGCCCTTTACTCTAGGCCTACAGCCCATTACTCTAGGCCTACAGCCCTTTACTCTAGGCCTATAGCCCTTTACTCTAGGCCTACAGCCCTTTACTCTAGGCCTATAGCCCTTTACTCTAGACCTATAGCCCTTTACTCTAGACCTACAGCCCTTTACTCTAGACCTACAGCCCTTTACTCTAGGCCTATAGCCCTTTACTCTAGGCCTACAGTCCTTTACCATAGGCCTATAGCCCTTTACTCTAGGCCTACAGCCCTTTACTCTAGGCCTATAGCCCTTTACTCTAGACCTATAGCCCTTTACTCTAGACCTACAGCCCTTTACTCTAGACCTACAGCCCTTTACTCTAGGCCTATAGCCCTTTACTCTAGACCTATAGCCCTTTACTCTAGACCTACAGCACTTTACTCTAGGCCTACAGCCCTTTACTCTAGACCTATAACCCTTTACTCTAGTACAGCCCTTTACTCTAGACCTATAGCCCTTTACTCTAGACCTACAGCCCTTTACTCTAGGCCTACAGCCCTTTACTCTAGACCTACAGCCCTTTACTCTAGGCCTACAGCCCTTTACTCTAGACCTACAGCCCTTTACTCTAGACCTACAGCCCTTTACTCTAGACCTATACTCCTTTACTCTAGGCCTACAGCCCTTTACTCTAGACCTATAGTCCTTTACTCTAGTACAGCCCTTTACTCTAGGCCTATAGCCCTTTAGACCTACAGCCCTTTACTCTAGACCTATAGCCCTTTACTCTAGACCTATAGCCCTTTACTCTAGACCTATAGCCCTTTACTCTAGACCTATAGCCCTTTACTCTAGACCTATAGCCCTTTACTCTAGGCCTATAGCCCTTTACTCTAGACCTACAGCCCTTTACTCTAGGCCTATAGCCCTTTACTCTAGACCTACAGCCCTTTACTCTAGACCTATAGCCCTTTACTCTAGGCCTATAGCCCTTTACTCTAGGCCTACAGCCCTTTACTCTAGGCCTACAGCCCTTTACTCTAGACCTACAGCCCTTTACTCTAGGCCTACAGCCCTTTACTCTAGACCTACAGCCCTTTACTCTAGGTCTACAGCCCTTTACTCTAGGCCTATAGCCCTTTACTCTAGTACAGCCCTTTACTCTAGGCCTACAGCCCTTTACTCTAGGCCTATAGCCCTTTACTCTAGGCCTACATCCCTTTACCCTAGGCCTATAGCCCTTTACTCTAGGCCTACAGCCCTTTACTCTAGGCCTATAGCCCTTTACTCTAGGCCTACAGCCCATTACTCTAGGCCTACAGCCCTTTACTCTAGGCCTATAGCCCTTTACTCTAGGCCTACAGCCCTTTACCCTAGGCCTATAGCCCTTTACTCTAGGCCTACAGCCCTTTACTCTAGGCCTATAGCCCTTTACTCTAGACCTATAGCCCTTTACTCTAGACCTACAGCCCTTTACTCTAGACCTACAGCCCTTTACTCTAGACCTACAGCCCTTTACTCTAGGCCTACAGTCCTTTACTCTAGGCCTACAGTCCTTTACCATAGGCCTATAGCCCTTTACTCTAGGCCTACAGCCCTTTACTCTAGGCCTATAGCCCTTTACTCTAGACCTATAGCCCTTTACTCTAGACCTACAGCCCTTTACTCTAGACCTACAGCCCTTTACTCTAGGCCTATAGCCCTTTACTCTAGACCTATAGCCCTTTACTCTAGACCTACAGCCCTTTACTCTAGACCTACAGCCCTTTACTCTAGGTCTACAGCCCTTCACTCTAGACCTATAGCCCTTTACTCTAGACCTACAGCCCTTTACTCTAGGCCTACAGCCCTTTACTCTAGGCCTACAGCCCTTTACTCTAGGTCTATAGTCCTTTACTCTAGACCTATAGCCCTTTACTCTAGACCTATAGCCCTTTACTCTAGACCTATAGCCCTTTACTCTAGACCTACAGCCCTTTACTCTAGACCTACAGCCCTTTACTCTAGTACAGCCCTTTACTCTAGACCTACAGCCCTTTACTCTAGGCCTACAGCCCTTTACTCTAGACCTACAGCCCTTTACTCTAGACCTACAGCCCTTTACTCTAGGTCTACAGCCCTTTACTCTAGACCTATAGCCCTTTACTCTAGACCTACAGCCCTTTACTCTAGGCCTACAGCCCTTTACTCTAGGCCTACAGCCCTTTACTCTAGGTCTATAGCCCTTTACTCTAGACCTATAGCCCTTTACTCTAGACCTATAGCCCTTTACTCTAGACCTATAGCCCTTTACTCTAGACCTACAGCCGTTTACGCTAGGCCTACAGCCCTTTACTCTAGACCTATAGCCCTTTACTCTAGACCTACAGCCCTTTACTCTAGGCCTACAGCCCTTTACTCTAGACCTATAGCCCTTTACTCTAGGCCTACAGCCCTTTACTCTAGACCTATAGCCCTTTACTCTAGTACAGCCCTTTACTCTAGGCCTATAGCCCTTTAGACCTACAGCCCTTTACTCTAGACCTATAGCCCTTTACTCTAGACCTATAGCCCTTTACTCTAGACCTATAGCCCTTTACTCTAGACCTATAGCCCTTTACTCTAGGCTTATAGCCCTTTACTCTAGACCTACAGCCCTTTACTCTAGGCCTATAGCCCTTTACTCTAGACCTACAGCCCTTTACTCTAGACCTATAGCCCTTTACTCTAGGCCTACAGCCCTTTACTCTAGGCCTACAGCCCTTTACTCTAGACCTACAGCCCTTTAGGCCTACAGCCCTTTACTCTAGACCTACAGCCCTTTAGGCCTACAGCCCTTTACTCTAGACCTACAGCCCTTTAGGCCTACATCCCTTTACTCTAGACCTATAGCCCTTTACTCTAGGCCTGCAGCCCTTTACTCTAGGTCTACAGCCCTTTACTCTAGACCTATAGCCCTTTACTCTAGACATATAGCCCTTTACTCTAGACCTACAGCCCTTTAGGCCTACAGCCCTTTACTCTAGACCTACAGCCCTTTACTCTAGACCTATAGCCCTTTACTCTAGACCTACAGCCCTTTACTCTAGGCCTACAGCCCTTAACTCTAGACCTACTGCTCTTTACTCTAGACCTACAGCCCTTTACTCTAGGCCTACAGCCCTTTACTCTAGGCCTATAGCCCTTTACTCTAGACCTACAGCCCTTTACTCTAGACCTACAGCCCTTTACTCTAGACCTACAGCCCTTTAGGCCTACAGCCCTTTACTCTAGACCTATAGCCCTTTACTCTAGACCTACAGCCCTTTACTCTAGACCTACAGCCCTTTAGGCCTACAGCCCTTTACTCTAGACCTACAGCCCTTTACTCTAGGCCTACAGCCCTTTACTCTAGACCTATAGCCCTTTACTCTAGACCTACAGCCCTTTACTCTAGTACAGCCCTTTACTCTAGACCTACAGCCCTTTACTCTAGGCCTATAGCCCTTTACTCTAGGCCTACAGCCCTTTACCCTAGGCCTATAGCCCTTTACTCTAGGCCTACAGCCCTTTACTCTAGGCCTATAGCCCTTTACTCTAGGCCTACAGCCCATTACTCTAGGCCTACAGCCCTTTACTCTAGGCCTATAGCCCTTTACTCTAGGCCTACAGCCCTTTACTCTAGGCCTATAGCCCTTTACTCTAGACCTATAGCCCTTTACTCTAGACCTACAGCCCTTTACTCTAGACCTACAGCCCTTTACTCTAGGCCTACAGTCCTTTACTCTAGGCCTACAGTCCTTTACCATAGGCCTATAGCCCTTTACTCTAGGCCTACAGCCCTTTACTCTAGGCCTATAGCCCTTTACTCTAGACCTATAGCCCTTTACTCTAGACCTACAGCCCTTTACTCTAGACCTACAGCCCTTTACTCTAGGCCTATAGCCCTTTACTCTAGACCTATAGCCCTTTACTCTAGACCTACAGCCCTTTACTCTAGGCCTACAGCCCTTTACTCTAGACCTATAACCCTTTACTCTAGTACAGCCCTTTACTCTAGACCTATAGCCCTTTACTCTAGACCTACAGCCCTTTACTCTAGGCCTACAGCCCTTTACTCTAGACCTACAGCCCTTTACTCTAGGTCTATAGCCCTTTACTCTAGACCTATAGCCCTTTACTCTAGACCTATAGCCCTTTACTCTAGACCTATAGCCCTTTACTCTAGACCTACAGCCGTTTACGCTAGGCCTACAGCCCTTTACTCTAGACCTATAGCCCTTTACTCTAGACCTACAGCCCTTTACTCTAGGCCTACAGCCCTTTACTCTAGACCTATAGCCCTTTACTCTAGGCCTACAGCCCTTTACTCTAGACCTATAGCCCTTTACTCTAGTACAGCCCTTTACTCTAGGCCTATAGCCCTTTAGACCTACAGCCCTTTACTCTAGACCTATAGCCCTTTACTCTAGGCCTATAGCCCTTTACTCTAGACCTATAGCCCTTTACTCTAGGCCTATAGCCCTTTACTCTAGACCTACAGCCCTTTACTCTAGACCTATAGCCCTTTACTCTAGGCCTACAGCCCTTTACTCTAGGCCTACAGCCCTTTACTCTAGACCTACAGCCCTTTACCTAGGCCTACAGCCCTTTACTCTAGACCTACAGCCCTTTACTCTAGGCCTACAGCCCTTTACTCTAGACCTACAGCCCTTTACTCTAGGCCTACAGCCCTTTACTCTAGGCCTATAGCCCTTTACTCTAGGCCTACAGCCCTTTACTCTAGGCCTACAGCCCTTTACTCTAGGCCTACAGCCCTTTACTCTAGGCCTACAGCCCTTTACTCTAGACCTACAGCCCTTTAGGCCTACAGCCCTTTACTCTAGACCTACAGCCCTTTAGGCCTACAGCCCTTTACTCTAGACCTACAGCCCTTTAGGCCTACAGCCCTTTACTCTAGACCTACAGCCCTTTAGGCCTACATCCCTTTACTCTAGACCTATAGCCCTTTACTCTAGACCTATAGCCCTTTACTCTAGACCTATAGCCCTTTACTCTAGACCTACAGCCCTTTAGGCCTACAGCCCTTTACTCTAGACCTACAGCCCTTTACTCTAGACCTATAGCCCTTTACTCTAGACCTACAGCCCTTTACTCTAGGCCTACAGCCCTTAACTCTAGACCTACTGCTCTTTACTCTAGACCTACAGCCCTTTACTCTAGGCCTACAGCCCTTTACTCTAGGCCTATAGCCCTTTACTCTAGACCTACAGCCCTTTACTCTAGACCTACAGCCCTTTACTCTAGACCTACAGCCCTTTAGGCCTACAGCCCTTTACTCTAGACCTATAGCCCTTTACTCTAGACCTACAGCCCTTTACTCTAGACTTACAGCCCTTTACTCTAGACCTACAGCCCTTTACTCTAGGCCTACAGCCCTTTACTCTAGACCTATAGCCCTTTACTCTAGACCTACAGCCCTTTACTCTAGACTTACAGCCCTTTACTCTAGACCTACAGCCCTTTACTCTAGGCCTACAGCCCTTTACTCTAGGCCTACAGCCCTTTACTCTAGACCTACAGCCCTTTACTCTAGTACAGCCCTTTACTCTAGACCTACAGCCCTTTACTCTAGGCCTATAGCCCTTTACTCTAGGCCTACAGCCCTTTACTCTAGGCCTATAGCCCTTTACTCTAGACCTACAGCCCTTTACTCTAGGCCTATAGCCCTTTACTCTAGACCTACAGCCCTTTACTCTAGGCCTACAGCCCTTTACTCTAGGCCTATAGCCCTTTACTCTAGGCCTACAGCCCTTTACTCTAGGCCTATAGCCCTTTACTCTAGACCTATAGCCCTTTACTCTAGACCTACAGCCCTTTACTCTAGACCTACAGCCCTTTACTCTAGGCCTATAGCCCTTTACTCTAGGCCTACAGTCCTTTACCATAGGCCTATAGCCCTTTACTCTAGGCCTACAGCCCTTTACTCTAGGCCTATAGCCCTTTACTCTAGACCTATAGCCCTTTACTCTAGACCTACAGCCCTTTACTCTAGACCTACAGCCCTTTACTCTAGGCCTATAGCCCTTTACTCTAGACCTATAGCCCTTTACTCTAGACCTACAGCACTTTACTCTAGGCCTACAGCCCTTTACTCTAGACCTATAACCCTTTACTCTAGTACAGCCCTTTACTCTAGACCTATAGCCCTTTACTCTAGACCTACAGCCCTTTACTCTAGGCCTACAGCCCTTTACTCTAGACCTACAGCCCTTTACTCTAGGCCTACAGCCCTTTACTCTAGACCTACAGCCCTTTACTCTAGACCTACAGCCCTTTACTCTAGACCTATACTCCTTTACTCTAGGCCTAAAGCCCTTTACTCTAGACCTATAGTCCTTTACTCTAGTACAGCCCTTTACTCTAGGCCTATAGCCCTTTAGACCTACAGCCCTTTACTCTAGACCTATAGCCCTTTACTCTAGACCTATAGCCCTTTACTCTAGACCTATAGCCCTTTACTCTAGACCTATAGCCCTTTACTCTAGACCTATAGCCCTTTACTCTAGGCCTATAGCCCTTTACTCTAGACCTACAGCCCTTTACTCTAGGCCTATAGCCCTTTACTCTAGACCTACAGCCCTTTACTCTAGACCTATAGCCCTTTACTCTAGGCCTATAGCCCTTTACTCTAGGCCTACAGCCCTTTACTCTAGGCCTACAGCCCTTTACTCTAGACCTACAGCCCTTTACTCTAGGCCTACAGCCCTTTACTCTAGACCTACAGCCCTTTACTCTAGGTCTACAGCCCTTTACTCTAGGCCTATAGCCCTTTACTCTAGTACAGCCCTTTACTCTAGGCCTACAGCCCTTTACTCTAGGCCTATAGCCCTTTACTCTAGGCCTACAGCCCTTTACCCTAGGCCTATAGCCCTTTACTCTAGGCCTACAGCCCTTTACTCTAGGCCTACAGCCCTTTACTCTAGGCCTACAGCCCATTACTCTAGGCCTACAGCCCTTTACTCTAGGCCTATAGCCCTTTACTCTAGGCCTACAGCCCTTTACCCTAGGCCTATAGCCCTTTACTCTAGGCCTACAGCCCTTTACTCTAGGCCTATAGCCCTTTACTCTAGACCTATAGCCCTTTACTCTAGACCTACAGCCCTTTACTCTAGACCTACAGCCCTTTACTCTAGACCTACAGCCCTTTACTCTAGGCCTACAGTCCTTTACTCTAGGCCTACAGTCCTTTACCATAGGCCTATAGCCCTTTACTCTAGGCCTACAGCCCTTTACTCTAGGCCTATAGCCCTTTACTCTAGACCTATAGCCCTTTACTCTAGACCTACAGCCCTTTACTCTAGACCTACAGCCCTTTACTCTAGGCCTATAGCCCTTTACTCTAGACCTACAGCCCTTTACTCTAGGCCTACAGCCCTTTACTCTAGACCTACAGCCCTTTACTCTAGGTCTACAGCCCTTTACTCTAGACCTATAGCCCTTTACTCTAGACCTACAGCCCTTTACTCTAGGCCTACAGCCCTTTACTCTAGGCCTACAGCCCTTTACTCTAGGCCTATAGCCCTTTACTCTAGACCTATAGCCCTTTACTCTAGACCTATAGCCCTTTACTCTAGACCTATAGCCCTTTACTCTAGACCTACAGCCCTTTACTCTAGACCTACAGCCCTTTACTCTAGGCCTACAGCCCTTTACTCTAGACCTACAGCCCTTTACTCTAGGCCTACAGCCCTTTACTCTAGACCTACAGCCCTTTACTCTAGACCTACAGCCCTTTACTCTAGGCCTACAGCCCTTTACTCTAGACCTATAGCCCTTTACTCTAGACCTACAGCCCTTTACTCTAGGCCTACAGCCCTTTACTCTAGACCTACAGCCCTTTACTCTAGACCTATAGCCCTTTACTCTAGACCTATAGCCCTTTACTCTAGACCTATAGCCCTTTACTCTAGACCTATAGCCCTTTACTCTAGACCTACAGCCCTTTACTCTAGGCCTACAGCCCTTTACTCTAGACCTACAGCCCTTTACTCTAGACCTACAGCCCTTTACTCTAGACCTACAGCCCTTTACTCTAGACCTATAGCTCCTTTACTCTAGGCCTACAGCCCTTTACTCTAGACCTATAGCCCTTTACTCTAGTACAGCCCTTTACTCTAGGCCTATAGCCCTTTAGACCTACAGCCCTTTACTCTAGACCTATAGCCCTTTACTCTAGACCTATAGCCCTTTACTCTAGACCTATAGCCCTTTACTCTAGACCTATAGCCCTTTACTCTAGGCCTATAGCCCTTTACTCTAGACCTACAGCCCTTTACTCTAGGCCTATAGCCCTTTACTCTAGACCTACAGCCCTTTACTCTAGACCTATAGCCCTTTACTCTAGGCCTACAGCCCTTTACTCTAGGCCTACAGCCCTTTACTCTAGACCTACAGCCCTTTACTCTAGGCCTACAGCCCTTTACTCTAGACCTACAGCCCTTTACTCTAGGCCTACAGCCCTTTACTCTAGACCTACAGCCCTTTAGGCCTACATCCCTTTACTCTAGACCTATAGCCCTTTACTCTAGGCCTGCAGCCCTTTACTCTAGGTCTACAGCCCTTTACTCTAGACCTATAGCCCTTTACTCTAGACCTATAGCCCTTTACTCTAGACCTACAGCCCTTTAGGCCTACAGCCCTTTACTCTAGACCTACAGCCCTTTACTCTAGACCTATAGCCCTTTACTCTAGACCTACAGCCCTTTACTCTAGGCCTACAGCCCTTTACTCTAGACCTACTGCCCTTTACTCTAGACCTACAGCCCTTTACTCTAGGCCTACAGCCCTTTACTCTAGGCCTATAGCCCTTTACTCTAGACCTATAGCCCTTTACTCTAGACCTACAGCCCTTTACTCTAGACCTACAGCCCTTTAGGCCTACAGCCCTTTACTCTAGACCTATAGCCCTTTACTCTAGACCTACAGCCCTTTACTCTAGACCTACAGCCCTTTACTCTAGACCTACAGCCCTTTACTCTAGGCCTACAGCCCTTTACTCTAGGCCTATAGCCCTTTACTCTAGACCTACAGCCCTTTACTCTAGGCCTACAGCCCTTTACTCTAGACCTATAGCCCTTTACTCTAGGCCTATAGCCCTTTACTCTAGGCCTACAGCCCTTTACCCTAGGCCTATAGCCCTTTACTCTAGGCCTACAGCCCTTTACTCTAGGCCTATAGCCCTTTACTCTAGGCCTACAGCCCATTACTCTAGGCCTACAGCCCTTTACTCTAGGCCTACTAGCCCTTTACTCTAGGCCTACAGCCCTTTACTCTAGGCCTATAGCCCTTTACTCTAGACCTATAGCCCTTTACTCTAGACCTACAGCCCTTTACTCTAGACCTACAGCCCTTTACTCTAGGCCTATAGCCCTTTACTCTAGGCCTACAGTCCTTTACCATAGGCCTATAGCCCTTTACTCTAGGCCTACAGCCCTTTACTCTAGGCCTATAGCCCTTTACTCTAGACCTATAGCCCTTTACTCTAGACCTACAGCCCTTTACTCTAGACCTACAGCCCTTTACTCTAGGCCTATAGCCCTTTACTCTAGACCTATAGCCCTTTACTCTAGACCTACAGCACTTTACTCTAGGCCTACAGCCCTTTACTCTAGACCTATAACCCTTTACTCTAGTACAGCCCTTTACTCTAGACCTATAGCCCTTTACTCTAGACCTACAGCCCTTTACTCTAGGCCTACAGCCCTTTACTCTAGACCTACAGCCCTTTACTCTAGGCCTACAGCCCTTTACTCTAGACCTACAGCCCTTTACTCTAGACCTACAGCCCTTTACTCTAGACCTATACTCCTTTACTCTAGGCCTACAGCCCTTTACTCTAGACCTATAGTCCTTTACTCTAGTACAGCCCTTTACTCTAGGCCTATAGCCCTTTAGACCTACAGCCCTTTACTCTAGACCTATAGCCCTTTACTCTAGACCTATAGCCCTTTACTCTAGACCTATAGCCCTTTACTCTAGACCTATAGCCCTTTACTCTAGACCTATAGCCCTTTACTCTAGGCCTATAGCCCTTTACTCTAGACCTACAGCCCTTTACTCTAGGCCTATAGCCCTTTACTCTAGACCTACAGCCCTTTACTCTAGACCTATAGCCCTTTACTCTAGACCTACAGCCCTTTACTCTAGACCTACAGCCCTTTACTCTAGGCCTATAGCCCTTTACTCTAGACCTACAGCCCTTTACTCTAGGCCTACAGCCCTTTACTCTAGACCTACAGCCCTTTACTCTAGGCCTACAGCCCTTTACTCTAGACCTACAGCCCTTTACTCTAGGTCTACAGCCCTTTACTCTAGGCCTATAGCCCTTTACTCTAGTACAGCCCTTTACTCTAGGCCTACAGCCCTTTACTCTAGGCCTATAGCCCTTTACTCTAGGCCTACAGCCCTTTACCCTAGGCCTATAGCCCTTTACTCTAGGCCTACAGCCCTTTACTCTAGGCCTATAGCCCTTTACTCTAGGCCTACAGCCCATTACTCTAGACCTACAGCCCTTTACTCTAGGCCTATAGCCCTTTACTCTAGGCCTACAGCCCTTTACCCTAGGCCTATAGCCCTTTACTCTAGGCCTACAGCCCTTTACTCTAGGCCTATAGCCCTTTACTCTAGACCTATAGCCCTTTACTCTAGACCTACAGCCCTTTACTCTAGACCTACAGCCCTTTACTCTAGACCTACAGCCCTTTACTCTAGGCCTACAGTCCTTTACTCTAGGCCTACAGTCCTTTACCATAGGCCTATAGCCCTTTACTCTAGGCCTACAGCCCTTTACTCTAGGCCTATAGCCCTTTACTCTAGACCTATAGCCCTTTACTCTAGACCTACAGCCCTTTACTCTAGGCCTATAGCCCTTTACTCTAGACCTATAGCCCTTTACTCTAGACCTACAGCCCTTTACTCTAGGCCTACAGCCCTTTACTCTAGGCCTACAGCCCTTTACTCTAGGTCTATAGCCCTTTACTCTAGACCTATAGCCCTTTACTCTAGACCTATAGCCCTTTACTCTAGACCTATAGCCCTTTACTCTAGACCTACAGCCGTTTACGCTAGGCCTACAGCCCTTTACTCTAGACCTATAGCCCTTTACTCTAGACCTACAGCCCTTTACTCTAGGCCTACAGCCCTTTACTCTAGACCTATAGCCCTTTACTCTAGGCCTACAGCCCTTTACTCTAGACCTATAGCCCTTTACTCTAGTACAGCCCTTTACTCTAGGCCTATAGCCCTTTAGACCTACAGCCCTTTACTCTAGACCTATAGCCCTTTACTCTAGACCTATAGCCCTTTACTCTAGACCTATAGCCCTTTACTCTAGACCTATAGCCCTTTACTCTAGGCCTATAGCCCTTTACTCTAGACCTACAGCCCTTTACTCTAGGCCTATAGCCCTTTACTCTAGACCTACAGCCCTTTACTCTAGACCTATAGCCCTTTACTCTAGGCCTACAGCCCTTTACTCTAGGCCTACAGCCCTTTACTCTAGACCTACAGCCCTTTACTCTAGGCCTACAGCCCTTTACTCTAGACCTACAGCCCTTTAGGCCTATAGCCCTTTACTCTAGACCTACAGCCCTTTAGGCCTACATCCCTTTACTCTAGACCTATAGCCCTTTACTCTAGGCCTGCAGCCCTTTACTCTAGGTCTACAGCCCTTTACTCTAGACCTATAGCCCTTTACTCTAGACCTATAGCCCTTTACTCTAGACCTACAGCCCTTTAGGCCTACATCCCTTTACTCTAGACCTATAGCCCTTTACTCTAGGCCTGCAGCCCTTTACTCTAGGTCTACAGCCCTTTACTCTAGACCTATAGCCCTTTACTCTAGACCTATAGCCCTTTACTCTAGACCTACAGCCCTTTAGGCCTACAGCCCTTTACTCTAGACCTACAGCCCTTTACTCTAGACCTATAGCCCTTTACTCTAGACCTACAGCCCTTTACTCTAGACCTACAGCCCTTTACTCTAGACATACAGCCCTTTACTCTAGGCCTATAGCCCTTTACTCTAGACCTACAGCCCTTTACTCTAGGCCTACAGCCCTTTACTCTAGACCTACAGCCCTTTACTCTAGACCTACAGCCCTTTACTCTAGGTCTACAGCCCTTTACTCTAGGCCTATAGCCCTTTACTCTAGGCCTACAGCCCTTTACTCTAGGCCTACAGCCCTTTACTCTAGGCCCACAGCCCTTTACTCTAGGCCTACAGCCCTTTACTCTAGGCCTATAGCCCTTTACTCTAGACCTACAGCCCTTTACCCTAGGCCTATAGCCCTTTACTCTAGGACTACAGCCCTTTACTCTAGGCCTATAGCCCTTTACTCTAGACCTATAGCCCTTTACTCTAGACCTACAGCCCTTTACTCTAGGCCTACAGCCCTTTACTCTAGGCCTATAGCCCTTTACTCTAGACCTATAGCCCTTTACTCTAGACCTACAGCCCTTTACTCTAGACCTACAGCCCTTTACTCTAGTACAGCCCTTTACTCTAGACCTATAGCCCTTTACTCTAGACCTACAGCCCTTTACTCTAGGCCTACAGCCCTTTACTCTAGACCTACAGCCCTTTACTCTAGACCTACAGCCCTTTACTCTAGACCTACAGCCCTTTACTCTAGACCTATACTCCTTTACTCTAGGCCTACAGCCCTTTACTCTAGACCTATAGCCCTTTACTCTAGACCTACAGCCCTTTACTCTAGACCTACAGCCCTTTACTCTAGGCCTACAGCCCTTTACTCTAGGCCTACAGCCCTTTACACTAAACCTATAGCCCTTTACTCTAGGCCTACAGCCTTTTACTCTAGGCATACAGCCCTTTACTCTAGACCTACAGCCCTTTACTCTAGGCCTATAGCCCTTTACTCTAGACCTACAGCCCTTTACTCTAGACCTACAGCCCTTTACTCTAGACCTACAGCCCTTTAGGCCTACAGCCCTTTACTCTAGACCTACAGCCCTTTAGGCCTACATCCCTTTACTCTAGACCTATAGCCCTTTACTCTAGGCCTGCAGCCCTTTACTCTAGGTCTACAGCCCTTTACTCTAGACCTATAGCCCTTTACTCTAGACCTATAGCCCTTTACTCTAGACCTACAGCCCTTTAGGCCTACAGCCCTTTACTCTAGACCTACAGCCCTTTACTCTAGACCTATAGCCCTTTACTCTAGACCTACAGCCCTTTACTCTAGGCCTACAGCCCTTTACTCTAGACCTACTGCCCTTTACTCTAGACCTACAGCCCTTTACTCTAGGCCTACAGCCCTTTACTCTAGGCCTATAGCCCTTTACTCTAGACCTATAGCCCTTTACTCTAGACCTACAGCCCTTTACTCTAGGCCTACAGCCCTTTACTCTAGACCTATAGCCCTTTACTCTAGACCTACAGCCCTTTACTCTAGTACAGCCCTTTACTCTAGACCTACAGCCCTTTACTCTAGACCTACAGCCCTTTACTCTAGGCCTACAGCCCTTTACGCTAGACCTACAGCCCTTTACTCTAGGCCTACAGCCCTTTATTCTCGGCCTACAGCCCTTTACTCTAGATCTATAACCCTTTACTCTAGACCTACAGCCCTTTACTCTAGACCTATAGCCCTTTACTCTAGACCTACAGCCCTTTACTCTAGACATACAGCCCTTTACTCTAGGCCTATAGCCCTTTACTCTAGACCTACAGCCCTTTACTCTAGTACAGCCCTTTACTCTAGACCTACAGCCCTTTACTCTAGGCCTACAGCCCTTTACTCTAGACCTACAGCCCTTTACTCTAGACCTACAGCCCTTTACTCTAGACCTACAGCCCTTTACTCTAGACCTATAGCCCTTTACTCTAGACCTACAGCCCTTTACTCTAGGCCTACAGCCCTTTACTCTAGGCCTACAGCCCTTTACTCTAGGTCTATAGCCCTTTACTCTAGACCTATAGCCCTTTACTCTAGACCTATAGCCCTTTACTCTAGACCTATAGCCCTTTACTCTAGACCTACAGCCGTTTACGCTAGGCCTACAGCCCTTTACTCTAGACCTATAGCCCTTTACTCTAGACCTACAGCCCTTTACTCTAGGCCTACAGCCCTTTACTCTAGACCTATAGCCCTTTACTCTAGGCCTACAGCCCTTTACTCTAGACCTATAGCCCTTTACTCTAGTACAGCCCTTTACTCTAGGCCTATAGCCCTTTAGACCTACAGCCCTTTACTCTAGACCTATAGCCCTTTACTCTAGACCTATAGCCCTTTACTCTAGACCTATAGCCCTTTACTCTAGACCTATAGCCCTTTACTCTAGACCTATAGCCCTTTACTCTAGGCCTATAGCCCTTTACTCTAGACCTACAGCCCTTTACTCTAGGCCTATAGCCCTTTACTCTAGACCTACAGCCCTTTACTCTAGACCTATAGCCCTTTACTCTAGGCCTACAGCCCTTTACTCTAGGCCTACAGCCCTTTACTCTAGACCTACAGCCCTTTAGGCCTACAGCCCTTTACTCTAGACCTACAGCCCTTTAGGCCTACAGCCCTTTACTCTAGACCTACAGCCCTTTAGGCCTACATCCCTTTACTCTAGACCTATAGCCCTTTACTCTAGGCCTGCAGCCCTTTACTCTAGGTCTACAGCCCTTTACTCTAGACCTATAGCCCTTTACTCTAGACCTATAGCCCTTTACTCTAGACCTACAGCCCTTTAGGCCTACATCCCTTTACTCTAGACCTATAGCCCTTTACTCTAGGCCTGCAGCCCTTTACTCTAGGTCTACAGCCCTTTACTCTAGACCTATAGCCCTTTACTCTAGACCTATAGCCCTTTACTCTAGACCTACAGCCCTTTAGGCCTACAGCCCTTTACTCTAGACCTACAGCCCTTTACTCTAGACCTATAGCCCTTTACTCTAGACCTACAGCCCTTTACTCTAGACCTACAGCCCTTTACTCTAGACATACAGCCCTTTACTCTAGGCCTATAGCCCTTTACTCTAGACCTACAGCCCTTTACTCTAGGCCTACAGCCCTTTACTCTAGACCTACAGCCCTTTACTCTAGGTCTACAGCCCTTTACTCTAGGCCTATAGCCCTTTACTCTAGGCCTACAGCCCTTTACTCTAGGCCTACAGCCCTTTACTCTAGGCCCACAGCCCTTTACTCTAGGCCTACAGCCCTTTACTCTAGGCCTATAGCCCTTTACTCTAGGCCTACAGCCCTTTACTCTAGGCCTATAGCCCTTTACTCTAGGCCTACAGCCCTTTACTCTAGGCCTATAGCCCTTTACTCTAGACCTACAGCCCTTTACCCTAGGCCTATAGCCCTTTACTCTAGGCCTACAGCCCTTTACTCTAGGCCTATAGCCCTTTACTCTAGACCTATAGCCCTTTACTCTAGACCTACAGCCCTTTACTCTAGGCCTACAGCCCTTTACTCTAGGCCTATAGCCCTTTACTCTAGACCTATAGCCCTTTACTCTAGACCTACAGCCCTTTACTCTAGACCTACAGCCCTTTACTCTAGACTACAGCCCTTTACTCTAGACCTATAGCCCTTTACTCTAGACCTACAGCCCTTTACTCTAGGCCTACAGCCCTTTACTCTAGACCTACAGCCCTTTACTCTAGACCTACAGCCCTTTACTCTAGGCCTACAGCCCTTTACTCTAGACCTACAGCCCTTTACTCTAGACCTATACTCCTTTACTCTAGGCCTACAGCCCTTTACTCTAGACCTATAGCCCTTTACTCTAGACCTACAGCCCTTTACTCTAGACCTACAGCCCTTTACTCTAGACCTACAGCCCTTTAGGCCTACAGCCCTTTACTCTAGGCCTACAGCCCTTAGGCCTACATCCCTTTACTCTAGACCTATAGCCCTTTACTCTAGGCCTACAGCCCTTTACTCTAGGCCTACAGCCCTTTACTCTAGACCTACAGCCCTTTACTCTAGGCCTATAGCCCTTTACTCTAGACCTACAGCCCTTTACTCTAGACCTACAGCCCTTTACTCTAGACCTATAGCCCTTTACTCTAGACCTACAGCCCTTTACTCTAGGCCTACAGCCCTTTACTCTAGACCTATAGCCCTTTACTCTAGACCTACAGCCCTTTACTCTAGGCCTACAGCCCTTTACTCTAGGCCTATAGCCCTTTACTCTAGACCTATAGCCCTTTACTCTAGACCTACAGCCCTTTACTCTAGGCCTACAGCCCTTTACTCTAGACCTATAGCCCTTTACTCTAGACCTACAGCCCTTTACTCTAGTACAGCCCTTTACTCTAGACCTACAGCCCTTTACTCTAGACCTACAGCCCTTTACTCTAGGCCTACAGCCCTTTACGCTACAACCTACAGCCCTTTACTCTAGGCCTACAGCCCTTTATTCTCGGCCTACAGCCCTTTACTCTAGATCTATAACCCTTTACTCTAGACCTACAGCCCTTTACTCTAGACCTATAGCCCTTTACTCTAGACCTACAGCCCTTTACTCTAGACATACAGCCCTTTACTCTAGGCCTATAGCCCTTTACTCTAGACCTACAGCCCTTTACTCTAGTACAGCCCTTTACTCTAGACCTACAGCCCTTTACTCTAGGCCTACAGCCCTTTACTCTAGACCTACAGCCCTTTACTCTAGACCTACAGCCCTTTACTCTAGACCTACAGCCCTTTACTCTAGACCTATAGCCCTTTACTCTAGACCTACAGCCCTTTACTCTAGGCCTACAGCCCTTTACTCTAGGCCTACAGCCCTTTACTCTAGGTCTATAGCCCTTTACTCTAGACCTATAGCCCTTTACTCTAGACCTATAGCCCTTTACTCTAGACCTATAGCCCTTTACTCTAGACCTACAGCCGTTTACGCTAGGCCTACAGCCCTTTACTCTAGACCTATAGCCCTTTACTCTAGACCTACAGCCCTTTACTCTAGGACTACAGCCCTTTACTCTAGACCTATAGCCCTTTACTCTAGGCCTACAGCCCTTTACTCTAGACCTATAGCCCTTTACTCTAGTACAGCCCTTTACTCTAGGCCTATAGCCCTTTAGACCTACAGCCCTTTACTCTAGACCTATAGCCCTTTACTCTAGACCTATAGCCCTTTACTCTAGACCTATAGCCCTTTACTCTAGACCTATAGCCCTTTACTCTAGACCTATAGCCCTTTACTCTAGGCCTATAGCCCTTTACTCTAGACCTACAGCCCTTTACTCTAGGCCTATAGCCCTTTACTCTAGACCTACAGCCCTTTACTCTAGACCTATAGCCCTTTACTCTAGGCCTACAGCCCTTTACTCTAGGCCTACAGCCCTTTACTCTAGACCTACAGCCCTTTAGGCCTACAGCCCTTTACTCTAGACCTACAGCCCTTTAGGCCTACAGCCCTTTACTCTAGACCTACAGCCCTTTAGGCCTACATCCCTTTACTCTAGACCTATAGCCCTTTACTCTAGGCCTGCAGCCCTTTACTCTAGGTCTACAGCCCTTTACTCTAGACCTATAGCCCTTTACTCTAGACCTATAGCCCTTTACTCTAGACCTACAGCCCTTTAGGCCTACATCCCTTTACTCTAGACCTATAGCCCTTTACTCTAGGCCTGCAGCCCTTTACTCTAGGTCTACAGCCCTTTACTCTAGACCTATAGCCCTTTACTCTAGACCTATAGCCCTTTACTCTAGACCTACAGCCCTTTAGGCCTACAGCCCTTTACTCTAGACCTACAGCCCTTTACTCTAGACCTATAGCCCTTTACTCTAGACCTACAGCCCTTTACTCTAGACCTACAGCCCTTTACTCTAGACATACAGCCCTTTACTCTAGGCCTATAGCCCTTTACTCTAGACCTACAGCCCTTTACTCTAGGCCTACAGCCCTTTACTCTAGACCTACAGCCCTTTACTCTAGGTCTACAGCCCTTTACTCTAGGCCTATAGCCCTTTACTCTAGGCCTACAGCCCTTTACTCTAGGCCTACAGCCCTTTACTCTAGGCCCACAGCCCTTTACTCTAGGCCTACAGCCCTTTACTCTAGGCCTATAGCCCTTTACTCTAGGCCTACAGCCCTTTACTCTAGGCCTATAGCCCTTTACTCTAGGCCTACAGCCCTTTACTCTAGGCCTATAGCCCTTTACTCTAGACCTACAGCCCTTTACCCTAGGCCTATAGCCCTTTACTCTAGGCCTACAGCCCTTTACTCTAGGCCTATAGCCCTTTACTCTAGACCTATAGCCCTTTACTCTAGACCTACAGCCCTTTACTCTAGGCCTACAGCCCTTTACTCTAGGCCTATAGCCCTTTACTCTAGACCTATAGCCCTTTACTCTAGACCTACAGCCCTTTACTCTAGACCTACAGCCCTTTACTCTAGTACAGCCCTTTACTCTAGACCTATAGCCCTTTACTCTAGACCTACAGCCCTTTACTCTAGGCCTACAGCCCTTTACTCTAGACCTACAGCCCTTTACTCTAGACCTACAGCCCTTTACTCTAGGCCTACAGCCCTTTACTCTAGACCTACAGCCCTTTACTCTAGACCTATACTCCTTTACTCTAGGCCTACAGCCCTTTACTCTAGACCTATAGCCCTTTACTCTAGACCTACAGCCCTTTACTCTAGACCTACAGCCCTTTACTCTAGGCCTACAGCCCTTTACTCTAGGCCTACAGCCCTTTACACTAGACCTATAGCCCTTTACTCTAGGCCTACAGCCCTTTACTCTAGGCCTACAGCCCTTTACTCTAGACCTACAGCCCTTTACTCTAGGCCTATAGCCCTTTACTCTAGACCTACAGCCCTTTACTCTAGACCTACAGCCCTTTACTCTAGACCTACAGCCCTTTACTCTAGACCTATAGCCCTTTACTCTAGGTCTACAGCCCTTTACTCTAGTACAGCCCTTTACTCTAGGCCTACAGCCCTTTACTCTAGGCCTACAGCCCTTTACTCTAGACCTACATCCCTTTACTCTAGACCTACAGCCCTTTACTCTAGACCTATAGCCCTTTACTCTAGACCTACAGCCCTTTACTCTAGGTCTACAGCCCTTTACTCTAGTACAGCCCTTTACTCTAGACCTATAGCCCTTTACTCTAGACCTACAGCCCTTTACTCTAGACCTACAGCCCTTTACTCTAGACCTATAGCCCTTTACTCTAGACCTATAGCCCTTTACTCTAGACCTACATCCCTTTACTCTAGACCTACAGCCCTTTACTCTAGACCTATAGCCCTTTACTCTGGACCTATAGCCCTTTACTCTAGACCTACAGCCCTTTACTCTAGACCTATAGCCCTTTACTCTAGACCTACAGCCCTTTACTCTAGACCTATAGCCATTTACTCTAGACCTATAGCCCTTTACTCTAGACTTACAGCCCTTTACTCTAGACCTATAGCCCTTTACTCTAGACCTACAGCCCTTTACTCTAGACCTATAGCCCTTTACTGTAGACCTACAGCCCTTTACTCTAGACCTACAGCCCTTTACTCTAGTATAGCCCTTTACTCTAGACCTACAGCCCTTTACTCTAGGCCTATAGCCCTTTACTCTAGGCCTACAGCCCTTTACTCTAGGCCTACGCGACTAAACTCATAATTTATGATGGAGCTGAGCTGCAACTAGTCTGTGTGGACTGGAGCTCCAAAGTTTCTATCAAAAGTGACTGATTTTCAGCAGCCAAAGAATAGCCCGCAATTACACAGAACAATGTCGTGTATCAATCCCCACTCTCCTCTCAATCCTCAGTCTGACTCAGTCTACAGTCTATGTCTATATATTACTCAACCTTTGAACCCAACGCGAAAAAATGACTGCCAACACAAGAGAAAGAAAGAGAGAGAGAGAGAGAGAGAGAGAGAATTAACATTAACCACAGGACAGATCATTAATCACAGAACAGATCATTAACCACAGAACAGATCATTAACCATAGAACAGATCATTAACCATAGAACAGATCATTAACCACAGAACAGATCATTAACCACAGAACAGATCATTAACCACAGAACAGATCATTAACCACAGAACAGATCATTAACCACAGAACAGATCATTAACCACAGAACAGATCATTAACCACAGAACAGATCATTAACCACAGAACAGATCATTAACCACAGAGAACCACAGAACAGATCATTAACCACAGAACAGATCATTATCAACAGTGAACTACACAACAGATCATTAACCACAGAACAGATCATTATCAACAGTGAACTACACAACAGAACATTAACCACAGAACAGATCATTAAACACAGAACAGATCATTAACCACAGAACAGATCATTAACCACAGAACAGATCATTATCAACAGTGAACTACAGAACAGATCATTAACCACAGAACAGATCATTAACCACAGAACAGATCAATAACCACAGAACAGATCATTAACCACAGAACAGATCATTAACCACAGGACAGATCATTAACCACAGAACAGATCATTAACCACAGAACAGATCATTAACCACAGAACAGATCATTAACCACAGAACAGATCATTAACCACAGAACAGATCATTAACCACAGGACAGATCATTAACCACAGAACAGATCATTAACCACAGAGAACCACAGAACAGATCATTAACCACAGAACAGATCATTAACCACAGAACAGATCATTAACCACAGAACAGATCATTAACCACAGAACAGATCATTAACCACAGAACAGATCATTAACCACAGAACAGATCATTAACCACAGAACAGATCATTAACCACAGAACAGATCAATAACCATAGAACAGATCATTAACCACAGAACAGAGCATTAACCACAGAACAGATCAATAACCATAGAACAGATCATTAACCACAGAACAGATCGTTAACCACAGAACAGATCATTAACCATAGAACAGATCATTAACCATAGAACAGATCATTAACCACAGAACAGATCATTAACCATAGAACAGATCATTAACCACAGAACAGATCATTAACCACAGAACAGATCAGTGCATCTCAAGGTAGTATGAATGAACCCATTCGGTCAAGTAGCAATACAAATGGTTACACAAACCAACAAATAAGTGCATGATTTGCACATCTGACTATACGTTAAAATTGCAGATTGCAGATCTTTTGTGAAGCATCACAGCACAGTTGAAAAATATATGGCAAATAAAAATCCGAAATGGATGATGTTGGAAGATAGATGGGAAGGGTTGAGTGGAACTGAAGGGTGGGACTAATAACAAGATAAACAATGTAGGGCATACGGGATCTGTGAAATGTGTATAGGTGCGGAGCTTTTGTGAAATAGCACAGTTACAAGATGGACAACAGAAATAGAGGAAGGACTAAGAACAAACAAGAGAGAACTATTATAAAGTAGACTGTGTCTGTAAAATAGGTATAAGATGTATAAATTGAAGGTAAAAGCAGAAGTGTTTATTAGTTTACTCCAATTGGGGGAGCGGTGGTAGGGTTGCGGGGAATAATAATAAAGGTATATTCTTTAAAAAAGTATGTATGTCTATATAGGTATGTGTATGTATATATGTGTATATGTATGCATGCGTGTATGGATATATATATTTACCCCAAAAAATATGGGGGATTGGAAATGATGCAGACAATTACATTGGAAGCAACATTCTTTCCGCAATATTAAGCTGATCCACCCCTAGAAAAAAAAATACATTTTTTTTTTTTTTTTATTACAAAAAGAAAAAAAGAAAACAAAAATTTATTTTTTATTTTTTGGGGCAGATTGCGCCTTTAAACCGCCTACAATAAAAAAAAAGCTTTGTTTTCTGTAGATTCATCATTCAGATGATTGGTCTTCCCCCCTGTCTGTCTGGTTTTAGAGGATGGTGATTGGGTGGAGAGTGGTGGGGAGGAGGAGCTGGCCCACGTGCCCTACCCCGCTTCTCGGTACCCCGTAGAGGTCATGGTTCAGAGGTCACAGGACTTCTACAGCCTGATGAACCAGAGGAGGTCTGTCCGCTTCCTCAGCCCCGAGCCCGTTCCACGACAGGTCATCGACAACGTAATCCGCACTGCAGGTAACACAAGCATAAAGCACACAGACACACAGACACACACAGAGACAGACACACACACACAGACAGACACACACACACAGACAGACACACACACAGACAGACACACACACAGACAGACACACACACAGACAGACAGACACAACACATGAATGTGTTGTCTGTGTTGTCCAGGCACAGCCCCCAGTGGAGCCCACACAGAACCCTGGACGTTTGTGGTGGTGTCAGACCCAGAGGTGAAGCACCAGATCAGGCTAGTGGTGGAGGAGGAGGAGGAAGTCAACTACCGTCAGAGGATGGGGGACAAGTGGGTCAGTGACCTGCAGAGGCTCAGGTCAGAAAAAACGCACAGTGCACACACCGTGTAAATATACACCATGTAGATATACACCATGTAGATATACACCATGTAGATATACACCGTGTAAATATACACCATGTAGATATACACCATGTAGATATACACCGTGTAAATACACACCATGTAGATATACACCGTGTAGATATACACCATGTAGATATACACCATGTAGATATACACCGTGTAAATACACACCATGTAGATATACACCATGTAGATATACACCATGTAGACATACACTATGTAGATATACACCATGTAGACATACACTATGTAAATATACACCATGTAGACATACACCATGTAGATATACACCATGTAGACATACACTATGTAAATATACACCATGTAGACATACACCATGTAGATATACACCATGTAGACATACACTATGTAAATATACACCATGTAGACATACACCATGTAAATATACACCATGTAGACATACACCATGTAGATATACACCATGTAGACATACACTATGTAAATATACACCATGTAGACATACACCATGTAGATATACACCATGTAGACATACACTATGTAAATATACACCATGTAGACATACACCATGTAAATATACACCATGTAGACATACACCATGTAAATATACACCATGTAGACATACACTATGTAAATATACACCATGTAGACATACACCATGTAGATATACACCATGTAGACATACACCATGTAAATATACACCATGTAGACATACACCATGTAGATATACACCATGTAGACATACACTATGTAAATATACACCATGTAGACATACACCATGTAGATATACACCATGTAGACATACACTATGTACATATACACCATGTAGACATACACTATGTACATATACACCATGTAGACATACACCATGTAGATATACACCATGTAGACATACACTATGTAAATATACACCATGTAGACATACACCATGTAAATATACACCATGTAGACATACACTATGTAAATATACACCATGTAGACATACACTATGTAAATATACACCATGTAGACATACACCATGTAAATATACACCATGTAGACATACACCATGTAGACATACACCATGTAGATATACACCATGTAGACATACACCATGTAGACATACACCATGTAGATATACACCATGTAGACATACACCATGTAAATATACACCATGTAGATATACACCATGTAGACATACACCATGTAGACATACACCATGTAGATATACACCATGTAGACATACACCATGTAAATATACACCATGTAGACATACACCATGTAGACATACACCATGTAGACATACACCATGTAGATATACACCATGTAGACATACACCATGTAAATATACACCATGTAGACATACACCATGTAGATATACACCATGTAGATATACACACACACAGACATACAACATGCACGCTAGTCAGATGATATTTTTTATCCTTCTCTCCATCCTTCTCCCTCCCCCTCTCTCCCACTCACGCCCTCACCCTCTCTCTCATCTCTCTTTCCCTCTCCTCTCTCTCTCCTCCCTCCCTCACCCTCTCTCTCTGTCTTTTTTCCCTCCCTCTCTCACCCTCTCACCCTCTCTCCTCACTCTCTCCCCCCTCTCTCACCCTCTCACTCTCTCTCTTTCCTCATCTCTCCCCCCTCTTTCCTCCCTCTCTCTCCCTCTGCTCCCTCTATCCCCCTCTCTCCCTTGCTCTCTCCTCCCTCTCTCTCTCTCTCCTCCCTGTCTCCTCCCTCTCTCCTCCCCTCTCCCCCTCTCTCTCTCCTCTCTCACCCTCTCTCCTCCTTCTCTCCCCCTTCTCTCCCCCATCTCTCCTCCCTCTATCCCAGGACTAACTGGGTGAAGCAGTATCTTGATGTGGCTCCCTACCTCGTGTTGATATTTAAACAGACGTACGGCATCGTAGCTGGAGGACAGAAGAGGACTCATTACTACAATGAGATCAGTGTGTCCATCTCCTGTGGCCTGCTATTGGCCGCGCTGCAGGTCAGATCATTCACACACGGTCATTTACATTTGAGTCATTTAGCAGACGCTCTTATCCAGAGTGCGTAATCAGGGACGTGGACCTCTGGGGCGTACTCAGGGACGTGGACCTCTGGGGCGTACTCAGGGACGTGGACCTCTGGGGCGTATTCAGGGACGTGGACCTCTGGTGCGTAATCAGGGACGTGGACCTCTGGGGCGTATTCAGGGACGTGGACCTCTAGGGCGTATTCAGGGACGTGGACCTCTGGGGCGTACTCAGGGACGTGGACCTCTAGGGCGTATTCAGGGACGTGGCCCTCTGGTGCGTAATCAGGGACGTGGACCTCTGGGGCGTATTCAGGGACGTGGACCTCTGGTGCGTAATCAGGGACGTGGACCTCTGGGGCGTACTCAGGGACGTGGACCTCTAGGGCGTACTCAGGGACGTGGACCTCTGGGGCGTACTCAGGGACGTGGACCTCTGGGGCGTATTCAGGGACGTGGACCTCTGGTGCGTAATCAGGGACGTGGACCTCTGGGGTGTACTGATATGATTCTCTATTCTATCTGAAGATGGCGCCGACAGACACTGGAGCTCTGCCTCTACCTCCTAAGCAACTTTGCAATATTTTTTTTGTTTTGTGTTATTTCTTATATTATTAGTCTGGAATGTTTTTTGTGTTATAAAATACAGCCGGAAAGAACTTTGGGATATCAGAGAGTGGTAACTCATCAGCATTCTGACCAGAAATACAACTTTCCCGAATGAGATCCTTTGTTCGTACCCCCAAGGCAACTGACCTTATCCCAGTGGCTGTTCCAAGACGCCGCCGGCGGAGAAGAGGTATTCGGAGTGGACTTCTAGTCCGACTCAGGAGGCGTGCACACCATCCATCGCTTCCGACTATATTACTCGCTAACGTTCAGTCCCTGGACAATAAAGTAGATGAGCTCAGGGCGAGGATCTCATTCCAGAGAGACATCAGGGACTGTAACATACTCTGTTTCACGGAATCATGTCTCTCTCCAGGAAATACTGTCCCGATCCATACAGCCAGCTGGGTTCTCAGTACATCGCGCAGACAGGAATAAAGACCTCTCCGGGAAGAAGAAAGGTGGAGGTGTATGTTTCATGATTAACAACTCATGGTGTGATTGTGATAACATACAGGAACTCAAGTTCTTTTGTTCACCTGACCTAGAATACCTCACAAACATATTACCTCCCAAGAGAATTCTCTTCGGTTATAGTCACAACCGTGTATATTCCCCCTCAAGCCGATACCACGACGGCCTTCAAGGAACTACACTGGACTTTGTGCTAACAGGAAACCACATATCCTGAGGCCGCATTTATTGTAGCTGGGGATTTTAAACAAAAACATTTTGAGAGGAAAACACTTCCGAAGTTCTATCAACACATTGCATGTTGTACTCGTGCTTCAAAAACTCTCGACCATTGTCACTATCCCTTTCGGGATGGCTACAAGGACCTCCCCCGCCCTCCCTTCGGCAAATCAGATCACACCTCCCTTCTGCTCTTCCCTTCCTAAAGGCAGAAACTCAAACAGGAAGTACCCATGCTAAGGTCTATTCATTACTGGTCCGACAAATCGGAATCCATGCTTCAAGATTGTTTAGATCACGCGGACTGTGATATGTTCCCGGGTTGCCTCTGAGAATAACATTGACGTATACACTGACACGGTGAATGAGTTCATCAAGAAGTGTATAGGGGATGTTGTTCCCACTATGACTATTAAAACCTACCCAAACCAAAAACCGTGAAAGCGCGAACCACGGCAAGGTCACTGGGAATATGGTTGAACACAAACAGTCCAGTTATGTCCTCCGTAAGTCAATCAAACAGGTAAAACATCAGTACAGAGACAAAGTGGAGTCGCAATTCAACTGCTCAGACATGAGACGTATGTGGCAGGGACTCCAGACAATCACAAATTACAAAGGGAAAACCAGCCACGTCGCGGTCACTGACGACTTGCTCCCAGACAAGCTAAACACCTTCTTCACCCGCTTTGAGGATAACACAGTGCTACCGACCCGGCCCTCTACCAAGGACAATGGGCTCTCCTTCTCCGTGTTCGACGTGAGTAAAACATTTTAACGTGTTAATACTCGCAAGGCTGCCGGCCCAGACGGCATCCCTAGCCGCATCCTCAGAGCATGCACAGACAGGCTGGCTGGAGTGTTTACAGACATATTCAATCTCTCCCTATCCCAGTCTGCTGCCCCCACTTGCTTCAAGATGTCCACCATTGTTCCTGTACCCAAGAGGGCGAAGGTAACTGAACTAAATAACTATCGCCCCGTAGCACTCACTTCTGTCATCATGAAGTGCTTTGAGAGACTAGTTAAGGATCATATCACCTTCACCTTACCTGCCACCCTAGACCCACTTCAATTTGCATACCGCCCCAATAGATCCACAGACGATGCAATCACCATCACACTGCACACTGCCCTATCCCATCTGGACGAATACCTATGTAAGAATGCTGTTCATTGCCTTCAACACCATAGTACCCTCCAAGCTCATCATTAAGCTTGGGGCCCTGGGTCTGAACTCTGCCCTGTGCATCTGGGTCCTGGACTTCCTGATGGGCCACCCCCAGGTGGTGAAGGTAGGAAACAACACCTCCACTAGGCTGATCCTCAACACAGGGGGCCCCACAAGGGTGCATGCTCAGCCCCCTCTTGTACTCCCTGTTCACCCATGACTGCGTGGCCATGCACGCGCCCAACTCAATCACCAAGTTTTCAGACAACACGACAGTGGTAGGCCTGATTACCAACAATGACGAGACGGCCTACAGGGAGGAGGTGAGGGCCATGGCGGAGTGGTGCCAGGAAAATAACCCTTTCCCTCAACGTCAACAAAACGAAGGAGCTGATCGTGGAGACAGCAGAGGGAGTATGCCCCCATCCACATCAACTGGGCCACAGTGGAGAAGGTGAAAAGACTCAAGTTCCTCGGCGTACACATCACAGACAATCTGAAATGACCCACCCACACAGACAGTGTGGTGAAGAAGACGCAACAGAGCCTCTTCAACACCAGGAGGCTGAAGAAATACAGCTTAGCCCCTAATACCCTCAGAAACTTCTACAGATGCACCATTGAGAGCATCCTGTCTGGCTGTATCACCGCCTGGTACAGCAACTGCACCACCTGCAACCACAGGGCTTTCCAGAGGGTGGTGCGGTCTGCACAACGCATCACCGGGGGCAAACTACCTGCCCGCCATGACACCTACAGCACCCGATGTCACAGGAAGGACAAAAAGATCATCAAGGACATCAACCACCCGAGCCACTGCCTGTTCACCCCGCTATCATCCAGAAGGCGAGGTCAGTACAGGTGCATCAAAGCAGGGACCGAGAGACTGAAAAACAGCTTCTATCTCAAGGCCATCAGACTGTTAAATAGCAATCCCTAGCGTGCCTCCCCCCAGTACCTTGCCCTGAACTCAGTCACTGTCAATAGCCGGCTACCACCCGGTTACTCAACCGTGCACCTTAGAGGCTGCTGCCCTAATGTACATACTGTCGACATGGAATCACTGGTCACTTTAATAATAGACCACTGGTCACTTTAATAATGTATACACACTGTTTTACTCATTTCATATGTACTGTATATAATGTATTCTAGTCAAGTCCAGTCTATTCAACTATTGCTGTACATCTACTATTCTATTCTATAGATATATTCCATCCACATCCCGTCTATAATGTCAATACATCCCATCATATATACTTGACTTTTTCTACCTTTTGTTACGTTACAGCCTTATTCTAAAAATGGATTCAATTGTTTCCCCCCCCCCCTCATCAATCTATACACAATACCCCATAATGACTAAGCAAAAACAGGTTTTTAAAAATGTTTGCTAATTTATACAAAATATTTTTTGAAATATCAAATTTACATAAGTATAGACCCTTTACTCAATACTATGTTGAAGCACCTTTGGCAGCAATTACAGCCTCGAGTTGGGTATGAAGCTACAAGCTTGGCACACCTGTATTTGGGGAGTTTCTCCCATTCTTCTCTGCAGATCCTCTCAAGCTCTGTCAGGTTGGATGGGGAGTGTCGCTACACAGCTATTTTCAGGTCTCTCCAGGGATGTTAGATCGGGTTCAAGTCCGGGCTCTGGCTGGGCCACTCAAGGACATTCAGAGACTTGTCCCGAAGCCACTCCTACGTTGTCTTGGCTGTGTGCTTAGGGTTGTTGTCCTGTTGGAAGATGAACCTTCATCCCAGTCTGAGGTTCTGAGCGCTCTGGAGCAGGTTTTTATCAAGGATCTCTCTGTACTTTGCTCTGTTAATCTTTGCCTCGATCCTGACTAGTCTCCCAGTTCCTGCCGCTGAAAAACATCCCCACAACATGATGCTGCCACCAGCAGGCTTCACCGTAGGGATGGTGCCAGGTTTCCTCCAGATGTGACACTTGGCATTCATGCCAAAGAGTTCAATCTTGGTTTCATCAGACCAGAGAATCTTGTTTCTCATGGTCGGAGAGTTCTTTAGGTGCCTTTTGACAAACTCCAAGCGGGCTGCCATGTGCCTTTTACTGAAGAGGGGCTTCTGTCTGGCCTCTCTACCATAAAGGCCTGATTGGTGGAGTGCTGCATAGATGGTTGTCTTTCTGGAAGGTTCTCCCATCTCCACAGAGGAACTTAGAGCTTTGCTAGTGGGACCATCGATTGCTCAGTTTGGCCGGACGGCAAACTCTGGGAAGAGTCATGGTGGTTCCAAACTTCTT
The DNA here is from genome assembly GCF_045679555.1 of Salvelinus alpinus. Classification (NCBI taxonomy): domain Eukaryota; kingdom Metazoa; phylum Chordata; class Actinopteri; order Salmoniformes; family Salmonidae; genus Salvelinus; species Salvelinus alpinus. Next base: position 4,304,270 of record NC_092093.1, on the reverse strand, counting down.
CCATTTAAGAATGATGGAGGCCACTGTGTTCTTAGGGACCTTCAATGCTCGACACAATCCTGTCTCGGAGCTCTACGGACAATTCCTTCAACCTCATGGCTTGGTTTTTACTCTGACATGCACTGTCAACTGTGGGACCTTACATAGACAGGTGTGTGTCTTTCCAAAACATGTCCAATCAATTGAATTTAACACAGGTGGACTCCAATCAAGTTGTAGAAACATCTCAAAGATGATCAATGGAAACAGAATGTACCTGAGCTCAATTTCAAGTCCCATAGTAAAGGGTCTGAATACTTATGTAAATAAGGTATTTCTGTTTTGTATTTTTAATACATTTTCAAACATTTCTAAAAACCTGTTTTTGCTTTGTCATTATGGGGTATTGTGTGTAGATTGCTGAGGATTTTTATTTATTTAATCCATTTTAGAATAAGGCTGTAACATAACAAAATGTGGAAAAAGTTAAGGGGTCTGAATACTTTCCAAAGGCAATGTATATATATATATTTTTTTTATATTTTTTTTATATACTATGGACTACGACAGTCAATGCCACTCAGACATTACTTGTCCTAATATTTATATATTTCTTAATTCCATTATTTTAGATTTGTGTGTAATGTTGTGAATTGTTAGATATCACTGCACTGTTGGAGCTAGGAACACAAGCATTTAGCTACACCCACAATAACATCTAAATAGTTGATTTGAAATAAAATGTCAAACAAAGACAGAAGGATGTTACATTACAGAACGTTGACGTAGAAATATATTGCGTAGAACAGAAATGATTGTCTGTCAAATAGAACGGGGAATGGTGTCAGCTCTAGCCAACCATAAGAGCATTTCAAAACCCTTAATAAACCTCTGGATATTCTGTTTGATATTCCGACCAAACCCTCGTCTCTCTGTGTTTGACTGACATGCAGTCTGTCCAATCCCCTGTCAGAATGCAGGTCTGGTGACGGTGACGACGACGCCCCTCAACTGCGGCCCCCAGCTCAGGTTGCTCCTTGGTCGGCCAGCCAATGAGAAGCTGCTGATGCTTCTTCCTGTTGGTTACCCCGCCCCCGACGCCACCGTGCCCGACCTCACCCGCAAGCCACTCGACGACATCGTGGTGCACCTGTGACATCATCATTAAGGGCCCGGCCGAGTGACATCATAGATGTAAGGGTACCTTCTGTCCTCGTCTCCTCCCAGTCATCTGCAATGATTTGTAAAGTAGCAACAGTCATCAAAATGTTTACTATTCTAATAAAATGCAACAATTGGACAATAAATGAAGATACTCCAAACGTTTTCAATTTTTATAATCCATCAGATATCAACTGACATAAAACATAAAACGTTTTACTGGCACGGACAAATAATGTTCAGGGATTTTGGTGGAAATTCAGGTATTCAATTTATTGTTAAATTTCACATTTTTTCTTCTTAGAATGGACTCATATATAGATGTTCTAATGGTATCAGGTATTTGTTTTAAACTTTTTTTGTGTTAAAATAAAGAAAATGGTATTGCCTCATTTGCATAAACACATGGGGTGTGTTTGCATATATTAATAAATTAACATAAAGGGGTGGAACAAGGCTGCAGCCACCCAACCAGTGCTCTGTCTCAATAATTACTCTGACTGCCTCAATAATTACTGTTGTCACGTTCTAATTCAACATGCATGTCAATAGCAGAGGTGCATTCAGTTCGCATTAAAATTTGCTACGTTGTGAAACGATACATTTCTCCAAAACGTTCTTGTATGTTCTTTGAACAGACTTTGAGGTACATTTGGTGGGTGTGGCGAGGTGTGGCTTGAAGCAATGAGTGACGTATTTAAAGAACAGTGGTTATGCTGACAGCGTTCCCCAACCCACAACAAAACCCCTCCCCGTTTTTCAGTACAGCATCTTTTGGGTTCAATTGAACGTTCTAGAACATACAAATGTACTGAACGCAGCCCTGGATACCGTCAGATTAAAAATGAACGGGTTTAGATCTACAGTGGCCTCCACTCATATTGGCACCCTTGGTAAATATGAGCAAAACGGGCTGTGAATTTTTTTAAATTTGCTGTTTATCCTCTTGGTCTTTCATTCAAAATGTTCACAAAAATTTGCCCATTGGGGGAACTCCACAATATTTTTGAGCTCATATTCTATAAGAGGTTCAGGAACTCAGTAGAACATTTGACGTGAAGGTACTCTGTTCTGGTGAGCTCCTCCCAAATAAAGCACTGTTCACGACTATACATTTGTTTTGATCACGTTACACATATATTTTGGGATTCCTCCTCTGTCAAAGCCATTTGCCTGTGTGAAGTGGAGAAGAAACATCTAATTTCTCGCAATAGCATTTCCGTCTACTTTCCTTCTCCTCGCCGCCTCTCCTCAATTACCATTTCATCCCTATTCATGAGCAGTCGAGGAGAGGACGGAGGAGAGGAGGCGAGGAAAGGAGGGAGGAGAGGGGGCGAGGAGAGGATGCGAGGAGAGAACAGAGGAGGGAGGAGAGGAGTCGAGGAGAGAACGGAGGAGAGAACGGAGGAGAGGACGGAGGAGAGGACAGATGAGAGGAGGGAGGAGAGGACAGAATAGAGGAGGGAGGAGAGGAGGAGGAGGAAGAGAGGACAGAGGAGATGAGGGAGGAAAGGAGAGGAGGAGAGGACGGAGGAGAGGACGGAGGAGAGGAGGAGAGAAGAGGATGCGAGGAGAGGATGGAGGAGAGGAAGGAGGAGAGGAGCAGGAGAGGATGGAGGAGAGGAGGTTCTCCCATTATACGTAGAGGGAAATAACATTGGTTACGTCCCAATCATTGGCCACGCTTCCTCCCATAGTGAGCACTTGTTCACTTCCCTTCACTGATTTGAAACTAAATGACTGGTATAAGAAATATGGTGGAAACTTCCTCTTGAATGTAGCCCAGTGGTTCGTAACCTTTTTTGGTTACTGTACCACCAACTGCATTTTGCTCTGCCCGAAGTACCCCTGAAGTACTTTCTCATGTACACTTAAGGCCGTTCCATTCTGCTAGACACATTCTGTTAAAGGTCCCCAAAGCACACACATCCCTGGGTCGCTCCTCTTTTCAGTTCTCTGCAGCTAGCGACTGGAACGAGCTGCAACAAACACTCAAACTGGACAGTTTTATCTCAATCTCTTCATTCAAAGACTCAATCATGGACACTCTTACTGACAGTGTGGCTGTATTGTTGTCTCTACCTTCTTGCCCTTTGTGCTGTTGTCTGTTCCCAATAATGTTTGTATCATGTTTTGTGCTGCTGCCATGTCGTTGTCATGTTGTGCTGCTACCATGCTGTGTTGTCATGTGTTGCTGCCTTGCTATGTCGTCTTTGGTCTCTCTTTATATAGTGTTGTGTTGTCTCTCTTGTCGTGATGTGTGTTTTGTCCTATATTTATATTGTATTTACTTTTAATCCCAGCTCCCGCCAAGGGCCTTCCGGTAGGCCATCATTGTAAATAATAATTTGTTCTTAACGGACTTGCCTAGTTAAATAAAGGTTAAATGAAAATAAAAAGTCCAGTAAGCCTTAAATATCTTCAGACGTCCGCATGCTTCCCATCCGAAGCAGTTCTTGCATATATTATAACTACATTTTGTACCCCCTGTGGCCAAGTTACCCCCTAATACCCCACTAGTACCCTGGGTTGAGAACCACAGGTCTACCCTATGCCTCCACCAATCCAATGCTTTTTGAAGTAGTAAACTCAACTTAAACTCGACTCAACTTGAAAGATCATCAAACTAAAATTGTAAAGAGCATCTAATTTCATATTGTAATACAATTACGTTTCTAATTCTTGAATGGCTGAATATTAAATTGGTCACTTTGATGAACGTGATCCTGATCATTTGAATTAGAAGACAACGTATGAGAACCATTTAAAACGTCTGAAAATAAACATATATATATATATATTGTTCCTGACTTTACATTTGTTCTAAGTCATTAGATTTGATGGGTTTATTATAGACAACAGTATTGCCTATTATAAAGTGCGTTTCAGTACAGCGCGAACCTAACGTAGCAGACATAAGAGAAACACGTTTTTTTTTCTAGAAGGTATACAGCTTTTGTCAAAAGGGACTTTTCGTATTAGGTTTAGAAGTTACGCAACAGGTTAGGATAATTAACGTAGCAGTTTAGGATAATTAGGTTAGGAAAAGGGTTAATTTACAAAAAAAAATCTACTTTTGACTTAAACTTTTGACAAAAGCTGTATCCCATCTAGCTTAGTAGCCAAGTACAGTTCCAAGGCTGGAAGTAATATCCAATACTAACCACTAGGTGGAAACATAACAATAGGGACAAGTTTCCGGAAGTTACACAGACGAAGAAGAAGAAGAACGGAAGCAGAAACTAACCCACTGCGCAGGCGTAAACCACGTACCCGATCTCTCGCAGCATCGCGCTGTTTTGGCCCTATGTTAGCTGGTGCCTGATCAGTGGTGTGTGTCAAGTCATACATACTGGGCTTGATTGGGAAGGCATAGCGGTGGAGAAGAAGGGGGACCCTAGACGCGCCGCGACGAAATGGCCGGGCAACAGTTTCAGTACGATGACAGCGGCAACACATTTTTCTACTTCCTAACGTCCTTCGTTGGACTCATCGTCATCCCAGCCACATATTACCTCTGGCCCCGAGATCAGAATGCGGGTAAGGCCCCGATGAATACGACAAGATAGCATCGCCTAGCTAGCATGCTAAAGTTGGTTAGTTGGCTAAGTATGCTGTGTGTGATGGGTGAAGTTAGCTAGCCTGCTAACTAACAAATTCGATTAGCCAGTTCTGAGACGGACCACCACTAGCTACAGAGTTTTTCTTGCCAGCCAACTCTGTTGCTAGCTAGCTACATTCGCATGTAGTAGTTACCTAACGTTAACTAGCTGGCTGGCTGAAATACACAGAACAACAAGTAGTTAACTGACGTTACCAACTCTGCATTGCTAGGGGTGTTATGAAGCGTCATGCCCAATCTCGCTGCGTTCGTGTTTACATAACTGAGAAGCTAGCTACGAGCTAGCTAACTTTTTATTTTTTATTTGATACTGTATCAGTCTGATAACATCAGTGCCAATAACACATAACTAGTTAGTATTTCTCGTTCAGCTTAAAGTTTGGCTGGTGACTTAGCCAGCTAGCTGCGTCAGTTAGCTATATAACAAATGGTCCCGTCTAGCTAGCTAACTTTAGCTAGCTAGTTAACGGGTTACTCTGAATTTTACGTGGTCTTGCAAAATACTCTTTGCGACGTTCGTTACGTATGCTGCTGTTGACGTTAGCCAACGTTCGTGGGTGGTGCTAGCTAGCTACCTAACTTGTATTTATTTAGTCACTTGGTTGATAACTAAGTAAAGCATTGGAAGGTTTTTGATATGGCTGTGAGGTTGAATTCATACAGGGGGGGGTAAATAAACACGTTTACCCTAGTATTGCAGCTATATCGTCACAGCTGTCTGTTATGCTAACGTTACCCGTGAAGTAACGTTAGCGGACTAAACTTCACTTCACGGTGAATGAAGTTTCTGATGTATTTCATCAACGGTGTGGATCCGAGACCGGGCTTTGTGGAATCTTGCTCCTACTACATCGATTCGACCAAGGTCAATACTTAAAATAAAATATGAAACGTCCACCTTGTACCTATGTTTGTCCTCTGTAGTTGCTTGCCTTTCTTTGTCTGCTGAAATGAATACTTTTTTCAATAACCGGTATTCAAATAGTACCCCCAAATGTTTCCTTGTTGAGATTCAATTGGCATATGCACATTTGCGCCGAGTTGCCATCTTAGAGCAACGGCAATGAGCAAACAGTCGGTGGTGGTATTTGAATAACGTTTATTTTAAAAAGTATGGGTTTTAGAAAACAAAGAATTGCATTAAACTACAGGGGACAAACATGGGTACAAGGTGGGCGTTTCATAATTTAAAGAAAATGAAGTATTGACCTTGGGCGATGTAGTTGGAGCTAGATACCACAAAGCCTGGTCTCAGCTCCACGCGATTGGTGACGTTCATTATGAACCTCCTTCTCCGTGGAATTTAGTCTGCCACCCAGGAAACAGTGTAGCCCCCCTGTATCCATTTGACAACGTGGAAGTCGTATCAGATTATATGAATCGATGGCTACACCTAATGTCAGAATTGAAAATACCAGTGCAACATACAGACTGAGACTCCAAGTACATCTAGCTAGATGACCTGTATGTTTGTGCAAAGAAGACATCCACATGTTGTTGAAAAGTCTACTACTAGCAGACTAGCCGAGGCAGCAGGGGCATAGGCCTGGGTGGACACAGGCCCACCAACTGGGGAGCCAGGTCCTGCCAGGCCCACCCAATCAGATTGAGCGAAACAATTAATTAATTATTATTAATACTATTATTACAAAGGTTGGCCCTCCCACTAACGGATTTCTGGCTATGTCCCTGCTAGGTGGCCAATATAGTACAGTAGGTAAGCTTCCAAAATAAACCATATTGCTGGATTTTATATAGAAGCGTGTAGGGCTGACCCCATTTAGTTGACTGGTCGATAGGCTGTTGGTCGATCGAGATTTCTTTAGAAAGAAAAAAGATGGTGTACAAGACACAAAGCCTGGTCTCCTGAGTGGACTGATCCATTGTGGAGGCCGTGGGGATGGAACAGTCCGTCACTAAGACATGTGCTACTGTTCCTGAGTGGACTGATCCATTGTGGAGGCCGTGGGGATGGAACAGTCCGTCACTAAGACGTGCTACTGCTCCTGAGTGGTGCAGCTTTGACAGTGCTACTGTATCTTTCTTGACATGCAAAGACCCAAACGGCGTCCCATAGTGTGTCGTGAAGCTAATAGCAGTGACTCTATTACCGTGTAACTCCGGTAGGGAAACATCTGAAAAATAGCGCACTTGGTAACGTTAGTGTCTACCGGTGCTCGACCAGTCGGCGAAAGCCAACATCACCCACGACAGAGAACGGTTGATTGTCAATGGCAATGAATTCCATTATCTTTGTGTTGATGAATTTCACCTTTGAGTTGTATCTCTGAAATGTTCTTACTCTTTTAAATGACTGCTGGACTTGTTGACTGCTCGATCCACACAGCAGACATTGTGTTGTTAGTTTAGGAATGCTGTGTTGCACGTGTAGCGTGACATTTTACGTGGCGTCATTACATCAGGTTCCTACGTTATGTAGGTATGCATGGTAGTTTTGACATCGGTTTTTAACATCGGGTCATTAAACTAAATGTTGGCATTTTTAGCTAAATCGTCCGATTCCAATATGTGCATCCCAAATTTTTTAAATATTTACTATACTGTTATAAAAGTTTCATTAGAACAGCCTCTCTGGTTTTACTTGTAATTTATTTACTGTTTAAATTGTATTATATTAATAATAACCATCCTATTTCTTAATCTCCATATTGTTATTATTATGATTATTTTAAGTATTGTCATTATCTTTAGTAGGTTTAGTATAGCAGCCTTGTATAAGCACCACTGAGTTGTAGGCCTAAGAGTGCATCCTGTTTAGTCTTTATAGCGTAACTTACTTAGGCCTATATTGCAATACTTAGTGTAATATAAACTACTGTATCAATCACTTATTCGTTCATGTAATCACACGGCATATGAGTCATTCATGATTTGAAATGCAGTCAAGCATTTTAGTTATAAAATAACAAAGCGACCCGTTGAATAATTACTGTATACAATAACACAACCGTTCCGTTTCATCAATTTCATAAACAAATCCATGCGACTGTTTTTTTAAAGTCTTGGCTGTTATAAAGTCTTTACAACAAAATAAAACATGTACCTGTTACCTCTCTGGTACGCTTTCCATTTATTTAGTGTTTACGCTGTGCCAAACAGTCTGATAGTGATAGCGTAATCTAACAGCATCTGTTTACATACAATATGCACACGTCACTTCCTCCTTCATCTCCAGTATATTAGATAGGATGTCTTTGTCAATAACAATTTGTTCTTAACTGACTTAAAGGTTAAATCATTTTTAATATATATATATTTTTTTAAATATTAGTCACCTAGTCCAATTTTATTCCACACATCTGACTAACCCTTTACCTCGCGTGAGAAACCAAACATTCCCGGTTCGAGTTTATTTGTCACATCATCTACGTCCATTTAGCTCTCACGTGTTTTTCGGAGTTTGTTTATAACCAATTTATTGACGTGATTATGTTATAGGTCGGACCCTATTGGTCACGTGCATGCGACGCATACGTGTGTCACGTAAAGAGAGCAAGCGTTGAGGGAACAGGGAATGTTTTTTCCTAAACAAATGAGGGATTTTGTTAAATTAACTTTTCAGTCAGGGAGGGGGGGGGGGGGGCTGTCGGCTTTCTCTGGGGGAGGGGGGGGGCTGTCGGTTTTCTCTGGGGGGGGGGGGGGCTGTCGGCTTTCTCTGGGGGAGGGGGGGGGCTGTCGGCTTTCTCTGGGGGAGGGGGGGGGGCTGTCGGCTTTCTCTGGCGGAGGGGGGGGCTGTCGGCTTTCTCTGGCGGAGGGGGGGGCTGTCGGCTTTCTCTGAGGGAGGGGGGGTTATTTTACTCTAAAC
>NC_092093.1:4250682-4290682 GCF_045679555.1 Salvelinus alpinus | reverse complement strand
CTCACGCTGAGCAGCACTCCCCCCTACTGTATTACCTCACGCCGAGCAGCACTCCCCCTACTGTATTACCTCACGCTGAGCAGCACTCCCCCTACTGTATTACCTCACGCTGAGCAGCACTCCCCCTACTGTATTACCTCACGCTGAGCAGCTCTCCCCCTAATGTATTACCTCACGCTGAGCAGCTCTCCCCCTACTGTATTACCTCACGCTGAGCAGCACTCCCCCTACTGTATTACCTCACGCTGAGCAGCACTCCCCCCTACTGTATTACCTCACGCCGAGCAGCACTCCCCCTACTGTATTACCTCACGCTGAGCAGCACTCCCCCTACTGTATTACCTCACGCCGAGCAGCACTCCCCCTACTGTATTACCTCACGCTGAGCAGCACTCCCCCTACTGTATTACCTCACGCTGAGCAGCACTCCCCCTACTGTATTACCTCACGCTGAGCAGCACTCCCCCTACTGTATTACCTCACGCCGAGCAGCACTCCCCCTACTGTATTACCTCACGCCGAGCAGCACTCCCCCTACTGTATTACCTCACGCCGAGCAGCACTCCCCCTACTGTATTACCTCACGCCGAGCAGCACTCCCCCTACTGTATTACCTCACGCTGAGCAGCACTCCCCCTACTGTATTACCTCACGCTGAGCAGCACTCCCCCCTACTGTATTACCTCACGCCGAGCAGCACTCCCCCTACTGTATTACCTCACGCTGAGCAGCACTCCCCCTACTGTATTACCTCACGCTGAGCAGCACTCCCACCTACTGTATTACCTCACGCTGAGCAGCACTCCCCCTACTGTATTACCTCACGCTGAGCAGCACTCCCTCTACTGTATTACCTCACGCTGAGCAGCACTCCCCCTACTGTATTACCTCACGCTGAGCAGCTCTCCCCCTACTGTATTACCTCACGCTGAGCAGCACTCCCCCTACTGTATTACCTCACGCTGAGCAGCACTCCCCCTACTGTATTACCTCACGCTGAGCAGCACTCCCCCTACTGTATTACCTCACGCTGAGCAGCACTCCCACCTACTGTATTACCTCACGCTGAGCAGCACTCCCCCTACTGTATTACCTCACGCTGAGCAGCACTCCCTCTACTGTATTACCTCACGCTGAGCAGCACTCCCCCTACTGTATTACCTCACGCTGAGCAGCACTCCCCCCTACTGTATTACCTCACGCTGAGCAGCACTCCCCCTACTGTATTACCTCACGCTGAGCAGCACTCCCCCTACTGTATTACCTCACGCTGAGCAGCTCTCCCCCTACTGTATTACCTCACGCTGAGCAGCACTCCCCCTACTGTATTACCTCACGCTGAGCAGCACTCCCCCTACTGTATTACCTCACGCTGAGCAGCACTCCCCCTACTGTATTACCTCACGCTGAGCAGCACTCCCCCTACTGTATTACCTCACGCTGAGCAGCACTCCCCCTACTGTATTACCTCACGCTGAGCAGCACTCCCCCTACTGTATTACCTCACGCTGAGCAGCACTCCCCCTACTGTATTACCTCACGCTGAGCAGCTCTCCCCCTACTGTATTACCTCACGCTGAGCAGCTCTCCCCCTACTGTATTACCTCACGCTGAGCAGCACTCCCCCTACTGTATTACCTCACGCTGAGCAGCACTCCCCCTACTGTATTACCTCACGCTGAGCAGCACTCCCCCTACTGTATTACCTCACGCTGAGCAGCACTCCCCCTACTGTATTACCTCACGCTGAGCAGCACTCCCACCTACTGTATTACCTCACGCTGAGCAGCACTCCCCCTACTGTATTACCTCACGCTGAGCAGCACTCCCCCTACTGTATTACCTCACGCTGAGCAGCACTCCCCCTACTGTATTACCTCACGCCGAGCAGCACTCCCCCTACTGTATTACCTCACGCCGAGCAGCACTCCCCCTACTGTATTACCTCACGCTGAGCAGCACTCCCCCTACTGTATTACCTCACGCTCAGCAGCACTCCCCCTACTGTATTACCTCACGCCGAGCAGCACTCCCCCTACTGTATTACCTCACGCCGAGCAGCACTCCCCCTACTGTATTACCTCACGCTGAGCAGCACTCCCCCTACTGTATTACCTCATGCTGAGCAGCACTCCCCCTACTGTATTACCTCACGCTGAGCAGCACTCCCCCTACTGTATTACCTCACGCTGAGCAGCACTCCCCCTACTGTATTACCTCACGCTGAGCAGCACTCCCCCTACTGTATTACCTCACGCTGCACCTCCCCATTCACTGAACCTTCTTCCAGACAGGACAATGACAACAATAGAGACAAAACAAGATATACACACAGTTTTTACTTCATAACTATCAGCTCGATATGTGAGAATCGTAATAATCTAGTTAGCCTGCTAGTTAAACAGGCAAAAATGACCTAACACTAATGTTATTCAAGGGAGATGTACATTTGTTGTGGGTAGCTACCAATTCTTTGTGGGTAGCTAGCTAACAATTCTTCGTGGCTATCTGGCTAGCTATCAGTACTAGTAGCTAGCCAGTTAGCCCTATTGACTTATTATGGGCTCTACTCTAAGTAGGCAGGTAAACATGCCCATAATGATCACAGCATGTATTTATTAACGTATCAAGATATCAAATATTGTCGTCTGGCAACATATGAGATGTGAATAGGCAACGTTTCATTCCCGAGTGTATTTGCTCTCGTTTCAGCTCAAATAATGGCTGCCATTTTGATTTCAAGGACATTTGCGTCATATTTTTTTTGTTGTTGAAGCTTTCATCGACGCATGTCCGAACGGAGTATGCAATTCAGAAGGCCCCTCTGTGCGCCGTGTGGCATACTTTGATTTGGACTCGTACTCCCGACCTTCCATCGTTCCCCCGGTTTGCGTGCTCGGAGCACGGCAGTATGCATTTTGAGAAACACCCAATGTGTTTGCTTCATCTAGTAATATTTCTTCCTTCCGACCCTTTTTTCCCCCAGGCTAACCAATGACGAGTCGAGACAGAACTGGGAGACCTACGGCAACCCAGATGGTCCAAGAGGTACATCTAGTCAACAACCCGGTTCAACTTCTCAATGTTATAATATTTTAATAATAATTTCATTGATGCTACGTCCCAAGCGTGTCTCCTTCCTAAAAGTGTGCACTTGCTCCACCAATCCAATGCTTTTAGACTATTGAACACTTCGGAGGGAAGGAGATGGTGGAGCGACACGCACCTCTGGACTCTAATTCAGGCCTGCGGGTGGTTTGGCTAATACAAATAAAATAAATATGTGTTTTTCACAAAACCGTGAAGAAATTTGAATGGACCTACGTATTTAGTCTCTTCACTCTTCACTTCCAGCTTGATAAGTCATTGATAAGTCTCTTCACTGTGTCCAGCTTGATAAGACATTGATAAGTCTCTTCACTGTGTCCAGCTTGATAAGTCATTGATAAGTCTCGTCGCTGTGTCCAGCTTGATAAGACATTGATAAGTCTCTTCGCTGTGTCCAGCTTGATCAGTCATTGATAAGTCTCTTCACTGTGTCCAGCTTGATCAGTCATTGATAAGTCTCGTCACTGTGTCCAGCTTGATAAGTCATTGATTGTCTCTTCACTGTGTCCAGCTTGATAAGTCATTGATTGTCTCTTCACTGTGTCCAGCTTGATAAGTCATTGATAAGTCTCTTCACTGTGTCCAGCTTGATCAGTCATTGATAAGTCTCGTCACTGTGTCCAGCTTGATAAGACATTGATAAGTCTCGTCACTGTGTCCAGCTTAATAAGACATTGATAAGTCTCTTCACTGTGTCCAGCTTGATAAGACATTGATAAGTCTCTTCACTGTGTCCAGCTTGTTAAGTCATTGATAAGTCTCTTCACTGTGTCCAGCTTGATAAGTCATTGATTGTCTCTTCACTGTGTCCAGCTTGATAAGTCATTGATTGTCTCTTCACTGTGTCCAGCTTGATAAGTCATTGATTGTCTCTTCACTGTGTCCAGCTTGATAAGTCATTGATAAGTCTCGTCGCTGTGTCCAGCTTGATAAGACATTGATAAGTCTCTTCACTGTGTCCAGCTTGATCAGTCATTGATAAGTCTCGTCACTGTGTCCAGCTTGATAAGTCATTGATAAGTCTCTTCACTGTGTCCAGCTTTATAAGTCATTGATTGTCTCTTCACTGTGTCCAGCTTGATAAGTCATTGATAGTCTCTTCACTGTGTCCAGCTTGATAAGTCATTGATAGTCTCGTCACTGTGTCCAGCTTGATAAGTCTTTGATAAGACATTGCTAGTCTCGTCACTGTGTCCAGCTTGATAAGTCATTGATAGTCTCGTCACTGTGTCCAGCTTGATAAGTCATTGATAAGACATTGCTAGTCTCGTCACTGTGTCCAGTTTGACAACAGTCATCTAAATCAAAGCTAGACAGTCAGGGAGCATCAAAAATTCCAAAAGCGATGGATAGAGGGAAATGTTTTTGCTCATTTTGATGGCGTGGAAATATAATCATTTTTAAGTGTGACCCTCCGGACCTCGTTGAAGACCGAATGTGCCCCCCTTCCCGGGACAAAATTAGTTTGAAACCCCTGGTCTAGTTCCATTTAAACAATCTACATTTCATGTCTCCTCCTTTCTCCTCTTCCTCCTCCTCTCCCTCCTACTCCAGCCACTAGTTTTGGCATCGCTCTGCCTGCGTGGATCGTAGACTCCAAGAACTCTATGCTGGTATGTATTTCTCCTGTTAGGTTTTATCCACCTGTTGTTTATACATTACTGAGTTAACAGATCTCTCCCTCACCCCCTCTCTCTTTGTCTCTCCTCTCCCTCTGTCTCTCTCCCTCACTCCCTCTCTCTCTGTCTCTCTCCATCACCCCCTCTCTCTCCCTCACCCCTCTCTCTCTCTCTCTATCACCCCCTCTCTCTTTGTCTCTCCTCTCCCTCTGTCTCTCTCCCTCACTCCCTCTCTCTCTGTCTCTCTCCCTCACCCCCTCTCTCTCCCTCACCCCCTCTCTCTGTCTCTCTCCCTCACCCCCTCTCTCTCCCTCACCCCCCCTCTCTCTGTTTCCTCTCTCTTTGTCTCTCCTCTCCCTCTCTCCCTCAACCCCTCTCTCTCCGTCTCTCTCCCTCACCCCCTCTGTCTCTCTGTCCCCCTCTGTCTTTCTGTCCCCCTGTCTCTTCCTCTCTCTGTCTGTCTCTCTCTGTCTCTCTCTCTCTGTCTCTCTCTGTCGCTCTCTCTCTCTCTCTGTCTCTCTCCCTCTGTGTCTCTGTCTCTCACCCCCTCTCTGTCTCTGTCTCTCACCCCCTCTCTGTCTCTCTCTCCCTCTGTCTCTCTCTCTCTCCCTCTGTCTCTCTGTCTCTCACCCCCTCTCTGTCTCTCTGTCTCTGTCTCTCACCCCCTCTCCCTCTCTCTCTCCCTCTCTGTCTCTCTCCCTCCCTCCCTCACCCCCTCTCTGTCTCTGTCTGTCTCCCCCCCCCTCTCTCTCTCCCTCTCTCACCCCCTCTCCCTCTCTCACCCCCTCTCTGTCTCTAGGTATTGCTGGTCTATGGTCTAGCCTTCATGGTCATCCTACCTGTTGTTGTGGTAAGAGACCTCTGTTACCATAGAAACTCAGATCTGTGTGTTGCTTGGGCAATACACCAGTATACGGTATAAACGGTGTATTTCAAAAAATACTGATGGAATGATTTTCAATACCGTCTCGTGGGCGGTGCGTGCTACGCCACTGCTTAGAACTATAATAAATATGTCTCAAATGATTTCCAGCTCAGGGCTCCAGCTTTGCAGCTGGTTTACTAACTTGCTAGCTAAGTGGCTAGCTAAGTGGCTAGATATTAAGGTCAAGGCTGCAGTCCAAACACGTTATTTTTTTAACGTGGGGGATCTAGTCGAAACCGGATGCAGTTTGTTTGCCATCTTAAGTGGAAGTCCAGTTCACTGATGTTGGACCCCTCGGCCCTTGGTTCAGCTCGAGGGAGCGAGGGAACATCTTTGGTCACTGGCGAGATCGATATGACCCGCAATTCAATGCAAACTGTAGTCACATGTCAAACTCTGGTGGCCGTGAAGTGTCAAATGTAATCAAGGCTGCATTTTCGGCATGTCAGAAAAAAGTATGAAGCTAGCTTGCTAAAATAAATAAATATATATATATATATATACAGTGGGGCAAAAAAGTATTTAGTCAGCCACCAATTGTGCAAGTTCTCCCACTTAAAAAGATGAGAGAGGCCTGTAATTTTCATCATAGGTACACTTCAACTATGACAGACAAAATGAGAAAAAAAAATCCTGAAAATCACATTGTAGGATATTTAATGAATTTATTTCCTCTCTCATCTTTTTAAGTGGGAGAACTTGCACAATTGGATGCTGACTAAATACTTTTTTGCCCCACTGTATACACACCTACACACACACATTGATTTTAGCGTAAATTGGCTTAGTCTCATAGTGAGGAGCCTATAATACGTTGCTAGATTCATAAACATATTTTTTTGCAATTCTGAAATATATTGGAATAAATGACCAAACTATAAAACTAGCTAGCCGGCAATGGGTAACTGTAGCTAGCTAGCTACCTGACAGAAGTGCTGGCTAGATACGTTAGCTTACTAGGTACATTAATACTGTAGCTAGCTATCTGACAGGAGTGGTGACTAGATACGTTAGCTTACTAGGTTTAGGGCAGAGGGGTTTAGGGGCTGAGAGGGGTTTAGGGGTCGAGAGGGGTTTAGGGGCCGAGGGGGGTTTAGGGGCCGAGGGGGGTTTAGTGGTCGAGAGGGGTTTAGGGGCCGAGAGGGGTTTAGGGGCCGAGGGGGGTTTAGGGGCTGAGGGGGGTTTAGGGGCTGAGAGAGGTTTAGGGGCTGAGAGAGGTTTAGGGGCTGAGAGAGGTTTAGGGGCTGAGGGGGGTTTAGGGGCTGAGAGAGGTTTAGGGGCTGAGAGGGGTTTAGGGGCTGAGGGGGGTTTAGGGGCTGAGGGGGGTTTAGGGGCTGAGGGGGGTTTAGGGGCCGAGGGGGGTTTAGGGGCCGAGGGGGGTTTAGGGGCCGAGGGGGGTTTAGGGGCCGAGGGGGGTTTAGGGGCCGAGGGGGGTTTAGGGGCCGAGGGGGGTTTAGGGGCCGAGGGGGGTTTAGGGGCCGAGGGGGGTTTAGGGGCCGAGGGGGGTTTAGGGGCAGGGAGAGGTTTAGGGGCTGAGGGGGGTTTAGGGGCCGAGAGGGGTTTAGGGGCCGAGGGGGATTTAGGGGCCGAGGGGGGTTTGGGGGCCGAGGGGGATTTAGGGGCCGAGAGAGGTTTGGGGGCCGAGAGAGGTTTGGGGGCTGAGAGGTTTAGGGGCTGAGTGCTATCTACTTTGAGTTTGAAACGCAGCCCAAGCTTCTTGATGACAGCGGAGACGTTCAACCCCTTCCTGGATCAAAATCCCTGCTGCCTAAATTGTTTTGTGCGTCTCCCAAAAAAGAAGCTTATTATTATATAAACGGAAACGGTATGCAAATCTGAGTACCCGTCAACAACTAACCAATGGTACAGAAACGGTATGAGAAACCTCCCAACCCTCGTTTCTGCTCTTCTCTAGTTCCTTCAATCTTTCCTCAACTCTCTCTTCTCCACCTCAGGGTACGTGGTGGTATCGGTCTATACGTTACAGTGGAGACCAGATACTGATCAACACAACACAACTCTTCATGCACTTTATGTACAAGACGCCGAACATGAACATGAAACGTGAGTTAACAAACCTGACCGCAGTTTAAAGGGATACTTCACCCAAATTATAAAATGACACATTTTGTTTTCCTTACCATGTAATCAGTCTATGGACCAGGTGTGACAACAAACCTTTGGCTTACGTTACCTGGCCACTGTTTCCAAATGCTAACTTTTCTTTGTGGCACAAATGGAATTAGCCAATGGTGCTGATATTATCGTTTTTCACGCTTCATGTGTAGGGTTATCCATGGTGTTGACGGCTGCATTCGAGTTTGACCCCCGCAGCAACAAAGAGGCCACCATACGACCCACGGACAACATCCAAGTACCACAGGTAAAGTAGTGCCTGTCGTTCTGTCTGCCTGTCGTTCTGTCTGCCTGTCGTTCTGTCTGCCTGTCGTTCTGCCTGCCTGTCGTTCTGCCTGCCTGTCGTTCTGTCTTAGGGATGCAAACTAGTCACTTTTTGTCTATTATAAAGGCTGTCGTGGTAACAAGTGTTCTATTGTTAAGGCTGTCGTGGTAACAAGCGTTCTATTGTAAAGGCTGTCGTGGTAACAAGTGTTCTATTATAAAGGCTGTCGTGGTAACAAGCGTTCTATTATAAAGGCTGTCGTGGTAACAAGCGTTCTATTGTTAAGGCTGTCGTGGTAACAAGCGTTCTATTGTAAAGGCTGTCGCGGTAACAAGCGTTCTATTGTAAAGGCTGTCGTGGTAACAAGCGTTCTATTGTAAAGGCTGTCGTGGTAACAAGCGTTCTATTGTAAAGGCTGTCGTGGTAACAAGCGTTCTATTGTAAAGGCTGTCGTGGTAACAAGCGTTCTATTGTAAAGGCTGTCGTGGTAACAAGCGTTCTATTGTAAAGGCTGTCGTGGTAACAAGCGTTCTATTGTAAAGGCTGTCGTGGTAACAAGCGTTCTATTGTAAAGGCTGTCGTGGTAACAAGCGTTCTATTGTAAAGGCTGTCGTGGTAACAGGCGTTCTATTGTAAAGGCTGTCGTGGTAACAAGCGTTCTATTGTAAAGGCTGTCGTGGTAACAAGCGTTCTATTGTAAAGGCTGTCGTGGTAACAAGCGTTCTATTGTAAAGGCTGTCGTGGTAACAGGCGTTCTATTGTAAAGGCTGTCGCGGTAACAAGCGTTCTATTGTAAAGGCTGTCGTGGTAACAAGCGTTCTATTGTAAAGGCTGTCGTGGTAACAAGCGTTCTATTGTAAAGGCTGCCTGTCTGTCTACGTGTGGGTCTCTCTGCCTGCCTGTCTGTCTACGTGTAGGCCTCTCTGCCTGCCTGTCTGTCTACGTGTGGGTCTCTCTGCCTGCCTGTCTGTCTACGTGTGGGTCTCTCTGCCTGCCTGTCTGTCTACGTGTCGGTCTCTCTGCCTGCCTGTCTGTCTACGTGTGGGTCTCTCTGCCGGCCTGTCTGTCTACGTGTGGGTCTCTCTGCCTGCCTGTCTGTCTACGTGTGGGTCTCTCTGCCTGCCTGTCTGTCTACGTGTCGGTCTCTCTGCCTGCCTGTCTGTCTACGTGTCGGTCTCTCTGCCTGCCTGTCTGTCTACGTGTCGGTCTCTGCCTGCCTGTCTGTCTACGTGTCGGTCTCTCTCTCTCGGCCTCTCTCGGCCTCTGTCTCTTCTCGGTCTGTTAAACCTCTCCCTGTCTCTCTCTAGCTGATCCGTGAGTTGGGGAACATCAACGTGAAGAAGAAGGAGCCTCCGTTCTGCTACCCGTACAGTCTTAAGGCCCGGGTCCTGGTGTTAGCTCACCTGGCACGCATGGAGGTCTCAGACGACATTGAAGAGGGTACGACACACCGGGCTGCTACGGTAACCGTATTACCGCCACACCGACGGTCACGAGTCATGAAGGCAGTCAAATTCCACGTGACCATTTAGTCACGGTAATTAGTCTTCTCCAAGCTCTGATGTCGCTGATGGCCATTAGTAGTCTACCAAACTTCCTACCTGCCTGGTACTCAGCACTCTATTGTCCCTCTAATCACTCTGACATCAATACAAATGTGATTGGATAATCTAATCAAACACTTCATGAGAGCCCATGAGCTCATGTTGCGTAACATTTATATAGGCTGTGCAATTGTGTGATAAAACAGAGTGATGGCCTCTATTAAAAAGAGGAGGATCCCATCAGCTTTCTATAGGCCAGGCCTACAATATTTTTTTCTCAACTTTCCTAATATTCAGCACATTGCTTGTCTTTACAACAGGAGTATAGCCTACCTGGCTGGCATGAACATGGACCACGGGAAAAGCATCCTCCATTCACTATTTTTATTAATTTCATTTATTTAATCTTTATTTAACTCGGCAAGTCCGTTAAGAACAAATTCTTATTTACAATGACGGACTACCAAAAGGCAAAAGCCTCCTGCGGGGACGGGGGATAAAAAAAATATATATATATATATATACACAGACAGAGAACAAAAGATGCATCACGACAAGAGAGACTACACAAGGCTACATAAAGAGACCTAAGACAACATAGCATGGCAGCAACACAACATGACAACGACATGGCAGCAGCACAAAACAGGGTACAAACATGATTGGGCACAGACAACAGCACAAAGGGCAAGAAGGTAGAGACAACAATACATCACACAAAGCAGCCACAACTGTCAGTATGAGTGTCCATGATTGAGTCTTTGAATGAAGAGATTGAGATAAAACTGTCCAGTTTGAGTGTTTGTTGCAGCTCGTTCCAGTCGCTAGCTGCAGCGAACTGAAAAGAGGAGCGAACCAGGGATGTGTGTGCTTTGGGGACCTTTAACAGAATGTGACTGGCAGAACGGGTGTTGTATGTGGAGGATGAGGGCTGCAGTAGATATCTCAGATAGGGGGGAGTGAGGCCTAAGAGGGTTTTATAAATAAGCATCAACCAGTTGGTCTTGCAACGGGTATACAGAGATGACCAGTTTACAGAGGAGTACAGAGTGCAGTGATGTGTCCTATAAGGGGCATTGGTGGCAAATCTGATGGCCAAATGGTAAAGAGCATCTAGCTGCTCGAGAACACCCTTCCCTGCCGATCTATAAGTTATGTCTCCGTAATCTAGCATGGGTAGGATGGTCATCTGAATCAGGGTTAGTTTGGCAGCTGGGGTGAAAGAGGAGCGATTACGATAGAGGAAACCAAGTCTAGATTTAACTTTAGCCTGCAGCTTTGATATGTGCTGAGAGAAGGACAGTGTACCGTCTAGCCATACTCCCAAGTACTTGTATGAGGTGACTACCTCAAGCTCTAAACCCTCAGAGGTAGTGATCACACCTGTGGGGAGAGTGCGTTCTTCTTACCAAACCACATGACCTTTGTTTTGGAGGTGTTCAGAACAAGGTTAAGGGCAGAGAAAGCTTGTTGGACACTAAGAAAGCTTTGTTGTAGAGCATTTAACACAAACTCCAGGGAGGGGCCAGCTGAGTATAAGACTGTATCATCTGCATATAAATGGATGAGAGAGCTTCCTACTGCCTGAGCTATTTTGTTGATGTAAATTGAGAAGAGGGTGGGGCCTAGAGTCGAGCCTTGGGTTACTCCCTTGGTGACAGGCAATGGCTGAGACAGCAGATGTTCTGACTATATACACTGCACTCTTTGAGAGAGGTAGTTAGCAAACCAGGCCAAAGACTCCTCAGAGACACCAATACTCCTTAGCCGGCCCACAAGAAGGGAATGGTCTACCGTATCAAAAGCTTTGGCCAAGTCAATAAAAATAGCAGCACAACATTGCTTAGAATCAATGGCTATGATGACATCATTGAGGACCTTTAAGGTTGCAGTGACACATCCATAACCTGAAACCAGATTGCATACCAGAGAGAATACTATAGACATCAAGAAAGATAGTCAGTTGATTATTGACAAGTTTTTCCAACACTTTTGATAAACAGGTTAAAATAGAAATAGGCCTATAACATTTAGGATCAGATTGATCTCCTTTAAATAAAGGACGAACCGTGGCTGCCTTCCAAGCAATGGGAACCTCCCCAGAGAGGACAGACAGGTTAAAAAGGTCAGAGATCGGCTTGGTGATGATAGGTGCAGCAACCTTAAAGAAGAAAGGGTCTAAACCATCTGACCCAGATGTTTTTTAGGGGTCAAGTTTAAGGAGCTCCTTTAGCACCTCGGACTCAGTGACCGCCTGCAGGGAGAAACTTTGTAGCGGGGCAGGAGAAAAAGAGGGAGGAGCATTAGGGATAGTCACATTAGAAGGGTCGCTCTGTGGCCTCTCGCTCTGTGGCCTCTCGCTCTGTGGCCTCTCGCTCTGTGGCCTCTCGCTCTGTGGCCCGCCCTCTCGCTCTGTGGCCTCTCGCTCTGTGGCCCGCCCGCCCGCTCTGTGGCCTCTCGCTCTGTGGCCCGCCCGCCCGCTCTGTGGCCCGCCCGCCCGCTCTGTGGCCCGCCCTCTCGCTCTGTGGCCCGCCCGCCCGCTCTGTGGCCTCTCGCTCTGTGGCCTCTCGCTCTGTGGCCCGCCCGCCCGCTCTGTGGCCTCTCGCTCTGTGGCCTCTCGCTCTGTGGCCCGCCCGCCCGCTCTGTGGCCCGCCCTCTCGCTCTGTGGCCCGCCCGCCCGCTCTGTGGCCTCTCGCTCTGTGGCCTCTCGCTCTGTGGCCCGCCCGCCCGCTCTGTGGCCCGCCCTCTCGCTCTGTGGCCTCTCGCTCTGTGGCCTCTCGCTCTGTGGCCTCTCGCTCTGTGGCCTCTCGCTCTGCGTCTCACTCTCTCTCTGTGTGTTACAGACCAGAGGTTTGTGGTGAGGAAGAGTCCAGCTCTGCTCCAGGAGATGGTCAACGTGGGCTGTCAACTCACCATGATGGCCAACAGCAGAGGAGGTACACACACACACACACACACACACACACACACACACACACACACACACACACACACACACACACACACACACACACACACACACACACACACACTGTCAACTCACCATGATGGCCAACAGCAGAGGAGGTACACACACACACACACACACACACACACACACACACACACACACACACACACACACTGTCAACTCACCATGATGGCCAACAGCAGAGGAGGTACACACACACACACACACACTGTCAACTCACCATGATGGCCAACAGCAGAGGAGGTACACACACACACACACACACTGTCAACTCACCATGATGGCCAACAGCAGAGGAGGTACACACACACACTTGACCTAAGTGACACAGATGCGTGCTGACCTGTGTGTGCAGGGTTCCACGCCCCCAGGCTGGTGTCCATAGAGAACTGTATGAAGCTGACCCAGATGATCGTCCAGGGTCTTCAGGAGTCCAAGTCTCCTCTGCTGCAGCTTCCTCACTTTGAGGAGGAACACCTCCGGTACTGCGTCTCCAAGAAGGTACCGTCTCCCAGACAACCGTCTCCCAGACAACGTGTGGCTCTGTATACAAGGCCTCTTTCTCAATTCATCTTTCCTCGATTCCTTACGTCCTCTTTTCTCACCTTCTCAAAACCCCATTGGAGGGAAAATGTCTGAGGGGAGGGACCTTGGATCTTGTCGTCCAATAGAGTTGAGAAGGATGCAAGGAGATAGGATGTGAGAAATTGCAGTAAGACCAGGAGCCATAGCATACTAACTCCCTATACCCGCCCTCCAGTATAAGGTGTGTTACTATGGTTACCAGTATTAGGTGGTAACCATTACAAGGTGTATTATGGTATGGTAACTATAGTAACCTCTCCCCAGTACAAGGTGTATTATGGTATGGTAACTATAGTAACCTCTCCCCAGTACAAGGTGTATTATGGTATGGTAATTATAGTAACCTCTCCCCAGTACAAGGTGTATTATGG
The DNA here is from genome assembly GCF_045679555.1 of Salvelinus alpinus. Classification (NCBI taxonomy): domain Eukaryota; kingdom Metazoa; phylum Chordata; class Actinopteri; order Salmoniformes; family Salmonidae; genus Salvelinus; species Salvelinus alpinus. The sequence goes on along the minus strand of NC_092093.1, from coordinate 4,277,158 downwards.
TATGGTAACTACAGTAACCTCCCCAGTTTAAGGTGTATTATGGTATGGTAACTATAGTAACCTTTCCACAGTCCAAGGTGTATTATGGTATGGTAACTATAGTAACCTCTCCCCAGTTTAAGGTGTATTATGGTATGGTAACTATAGTAACCTCTCCCCAGTACAAGGTGTATTATGGTATGGTAACTATAGTAACCTTTCCACAGTCCAAGGTGTATTATGGTATGGTAACTATAGTAACCTCTCCCCAGTTTAAGGTGTATTATGGTATGGTAACTATAGTAACCTCTCCCCAGTACAAGGTGTATTATGGTATGGTAACTACAGTAACCTCCCCAGTACAAGGTGTATTATGGTATGGTAACTACAGTCACCTCCCCAGTTTAAGGTGTATTATGGTATGGTAACTATAGTAACCTTTCCACAGTCCAAGGTGTATTATGGTATGGTAACTATAGTAACCTCTCCCCAGTACAAGGTGTATTATGGTATGGTAACTATAGTAACCTCTCCCCAGTACAAGGTGTATTATGGTATGGTAACTACAGTAACCTCCCCAGTATAAGGTGTATTATGGTATGGTAACTATAGTAACCTCTCCCCAGTACAAGGTGTATTATGGTATGGTAACTATAGCAACCTCTCCCCAGTACAAGGTGCATTATGGTATGGTAACTATAGTAACCTCTCCCCAGTACAAGGTGTATTATGGTATGGTAAACTATAGCAACCTTTCCCCAGTACAAGGTGTATTATGGTATGGTAACTATAGTAACCTCTCCCCAGTACAAGGTGCGTAGCCTGCAGGACCTGGTCAGCCTGAAGGACTCGGACCGTCGGAGCATGCTCCGTTTCCTTGGCGAGGAGAAGTATGACGAGGTTATGGCCGTGCTCGCCAGCTTCCCGTCCATCACCATGGATACCAAGCTGCAGGGTGAGATCACGCCCCTTCTCTGGAGTTTGTGTTTGTATTCACTCAATTTTAGTTCCTGCAGGCTGTCCCAACAGATACTGGCATGAAACCGTATCTAACAGGCTGTCCCAACAGATACTGGCATGAAACCATATCTAACAGGCTGTCCCGACAGATACTGGCATGAAACCATATCTAACAGGCTGTCCCAACAGATACCGGCATGAAACCATATCTAACAGGCTGTCCCGACAGATACTGGCATGAAACCATATCTAACAGGCTGTCCCAACAGATACTGGCATGAAACCATATCTAACAGGCTGTCCCAACAGATACTGGCATGAAACCATATCTAGCAGGCTGTCCCAACAGATACTGGCATGAAACCATATCTAACAGGCTGTCCCAACAGATACTGGCATGAAACCATATCTAACAGGCTGTCCCGACAGATACTGGCATGAAACCATATCTAACAGGCTGTCCCGACAGATACTGGATCTAACAGGCTGTCCCAACAGATACCGGCATGAAACCATATCTAACAGGCTGTCCCAACAGATACCGGCATGAAACCATATCTAACAGGCTGTCCCAACAGATACCGGCATGAAACCATATCTAACAGGCTGTCCCAACAGATACCGGCATGAAACCATATCTAACAGGCTGTCCCAACAGATACTGGCATGAAACCATATCTAACAGGCTGTCCCAACAGATACTGGCATGAAACCATATCTAACAGGCTGTCCCAACAGATACCGGCATGAAACCATATCTAACAGGCTGTCCCGACAGATACTGGATCTAACAGGCTGTCCCAACAGATACCGGCATGAAACCATATCTAACAGGCTGTCCCGACAGATACCGGCATGAAACCATATCTAACAGCCTGTCCCAACAGATACTGGCATGAAACCATATCTAACAGGCTGTCCCAACAGATACTGGCATGAAACCATATCTAACAGGCTGTCCCGACAGATACTGGCATGAAACCATATCTAACAGGCTGTCCCAACAGATACTGGCATGAAACCATATCTAACAGGCTGTCCCAACAGATACTGGCATGAAACCATATCTAACAGGCTGTCCCGACAGATACTGGATCTAACAGGCTGTCCCAACAGATACTGGCATGAAACCATATCTAACAGGGTGTCCCGACAGATACTGGCATGAAACCATATCTAACAGGCTGTCCCAACAGATACTGGCATGAAACCATATCTAACAGGCTGTCCCAACAGATACTGGCATGAAACCATATCTAACAGGCTGTCCCAACAGATACTGGCATGAAACCATATCTAACAGGCTGTCCCAACAGATACTGGCATGAAACCATATCTAACAGGCTGTCCCAACAGATACTGGCATGAAACCATATCTAACAGGCTGTCCCGACAGATACTGGCATGAAACCATATCTAACAGGCTGTCCCAACAGATACTGGCATGAAACCATATCTAACAGGCTGTCCCAACAGATACCGGCATGAAACAGTATCTAACAGGCTGTCCCAATAAATAATAAGATATTATTTTTTCTCAGGGGAAAACCTGTTGTCTTCTGTTCTCTCTCCTGTCCTGGACTGTGTTACTACAGTCTCGTCTCTAACCTGTTGTCTTCTGTTCTCTCTCCTGTCCTGGACTGTGTTACTACAGTCTCGTCTCTAACCTGTTGTCTTCTGTTCTCTCTCCTGTCCTGGACTGTGTTACTACAGTCTCGTCTCTAACCTGTTGTCTTCTGTTCTCTCTCCTGTCCTGGACTGTGTTACTACAGTCTCGTCTCTAACCTGTTGTCTTCTGTTCTCTCTCCTGTCCTGGACTGTGTTACTACAGTCTCGTCTCTAACCTGTTGTCTTCTGTTCTCTCTCCTGTCCTGGACTGTGTTACTACAGTCTCATCTCTAACCTGTTGTCCTCTGTTCTCTCTCTAGTCCTGGACTGTGTTACTACAGTCTCGTCTCTAACCTGTTGTCTTCTGTTTTCTCTCTAGTCCTGGACTGTGTTACTACAGTCTCGTCTCTAACCTGTTGTCCTCTGTTCTCTCTCCTGTCCTGGACTGTGTTACTATAGTCTCGTCTCTAACCTGTTGTCATCTGTTCTCTGTGTTACTACAGTCTCGTCTCTAACCTGTTGTCTTCTGTTCTCTCTCCAGTCCCGGACTGTGTTACTACAGTCTCATCTCTAACCTGTTGTCTTCTGTTCTCTCTCCTGTCCTGGACTGTGTTACTACAGTCTCGTCTCTAACCTGTTGTCTTCTGTTCTCTCTCCTGTCCTGGACTGTGTTACTACAGTCTCATCTCTAACCTGTTGTCTTCTGTTCTCTCTCCAGTCCTGGACTGTGTTACTACAGTCTCATCTCTAACCTGTTGTCTTCTGTTCTCTCTCCTGTCCTGGACTGTGTTACTACAGTCTCATCTCTAACCTGTTGTCTTCTGTTCTCTCTCCTGTCCTGGACTGTGTTACTACAGTCTCGTCTCTAACCTGTTGTCTTCTGTTCTCTCTCCTGTCCTGGACTGTGTTACTACAGTCTCGTCTCTAACCTGTTGTCCTCTGTTCTCTGTGTTGTTACTACAGTCTCGTCTCTAACCTGTTGTCTTCTGTTCTCTCTCCAGTCCTGGACTGTGTTACTACAGTCTCGTCTCTAACCTGTTGTCTTCTGTTCTCTCTCCAGTCCTGGACTGTGTTACTACAGTCTCGTCTCTAACCTGTTGTCTTCTGTTCTCTCTCCTGTCCTGGACTGTGTTACTACAGTCTCGTCTCTAACCTGTTGTCTTCTGTTCTCTCTCCTGTCCTGGACTGTGTTACTACAGTCTCGTCTCTAACCTGTTGTCTTCTGTTCTCTCTCCAGTCCTTGATGATGAAGACAGCAATAACATCACAGCTGGATCCATCGTCACGGTTACAGTCACCCTGACCAGGAAGAGGATGGCGGTAAGGGAGGGATGGAGGGAGAGAATGGATCTGTTATTCAGTGTGTTTGTATGGTCTAATGTTAATAAAGCCACATTTTTAAATGTTTAACAAATATTAGTATTGTTTTTATACTTCCAAGGGGTTTTAAATAGTTAAATGATCCTTTGTGTGACCTTCTAAAAACAATTCTAAATAGCTTCGTAAACCCCGTCGGCTTAGTGTAGAGGACTAAACATAGCAAATGATTCGCACCTATGTATTCAATATGTCACTTTAGCTACTGTGTGTGGGTGTGTGTCTCGTCTCTCTCTGTGTGTGTCTGTGTGGTGTGTGTGTGTCTGTGTGGTGTGTGTCTCTCTCTGTGGGTAGGAGGTGTTTGAGAAGGAGCAGAATGTGACACCGTGTCTCGGAGTCGGAGAGGAAGCCAGTACAGAGGATGCTGCCACGGTACGCACCGTCTGAACACACACACACACACACACATTTGACAACGCAACGACTGATAACATAACTTGTGCGTCACCTGTTTGTGTGCAGCAGGGAGACGCCAGTAAAACCAAAGCCAAGGTGTGGCAGAACAAGACGAAAGCAGCCAAGAAAACCAAGCAGTCCAAGAAGAAGAAACTCACCAAGAAGAAGCCCCTCCCGCTGCCAGCAGCCAAGGCCAAACAGGCCAATGGGAGCGCGCCAGGAAGTGTAAGCAGCCAATCAGAGAGTCCATCCAATCGGATTGTTGTGTTTTAATTAATAACTGTAGTCACAAGGGCGTTTCGGCCTCAAGTCGTCTTAACTTCTTTTACTGCCAGTACCAGACCTGGATTTAAGTACTATTTAGAGTATTTCATGTTTTAACAGATATAATGCCAGTACCAGACCTGGATTCAAGTACTATTTAGAGTATTTCATGTTTTAACAGATATAATGCCAGTACCAGACCTGGATTCAAGTACTATTTAGAGTATTTCATGTTTTAACAGATATAATGCCAGTACCAGACCGGGATTCAAGTACTATTTAGAGTATTTCATCTTTTAACAGATATAATGCCAGTACCAGACCTGGATTCAAGTACTATTTAGAGTATTTCATGTTTTAACAGATATAATGCCAGTACCAGACCTGTATTCAAGTACTATTTAGAGTATTTCATGTTTTAACAGATATAATGCCAGTACCAGACCGGGATTCAAATAGTATTTAGCGTATTTCATGTTTTAACAGATATAATGCCAGTACCAGACCGGGATTCAAATACTATTTAGAGTATTTCAGTTACTTTGAAAAACATTTCAAAGTATTTGAAATGATAAACTAAGTGGTTCGAGCCCTGAATGCTGATTGGCTTACAGCCGTGGTATATCGCACCTTATTCCACGTATGACAAAGCATTTATTCCCAGTCTTTGAATCCCGTTGGTTACCTAGTTTACAATAGCAGAAGGTTCTCAAGGGTTAGTGGTATATGACCAATATACACCACGGCTAAAGGCTGTGTCCAGGCACTCTGCGTAACGCGTAACAACAACCCTTAGCCGTGGTATTTTGCCCGTGTACCACACCCCCTCGGGCGTCTATTTCATAAATATTCAAATACACAGTTAAGTGTGGGTTTGTTTTTTTCAAACACAGGTATTTAAATACTCATTATGCATTTGACCCGAGGTCTGTTTGGTCGTTGGGGTATTTTAAATATGTAAAAAAATACTTTCAAACACTTCAAAAATATGTAGTTCATTCATTATTTGAAAATACCCAAATACTCAGAAAAATATATTTTCAAAATAATTAAAAATGCATGTATTTAAACCCAGGTCTGGTGTATAAACTAACCAATCGGTGTCGAGTCTGCTTTATTGATGCCTGTTTGTGTTTCAGGAGGTGGTTGCCGTGGCGAAGGAGGACGAGGAGGAAGGGTCAGACAAAGGCAGCGAATCAGAGGAGGGCGAGGGTAACAAAGATTCTCCGAGCGAGAGAGATGAGGAGAGTGACAAACAGAGCGACACGGAGCAGGATGAGATCGCCGGGGACGACGAAGAGGTCAGACACCAGTGTGTGTGTGTGTGTGTGTGTGTGTGTGTGTGTGTGTGTGTGTGTGTGTGTAAAACTCCCCCGAGCACATTGGATGGGTAACCAGTCCTGGGCAGTGTCACACCTTTGCCCCAGTCCCAGCTAACACACCAGACTCCAGTAATCAACTAATCCTGATCCAGAATGTAATTAGTTTAATCAGGTGTGTTTGCTATCGATGGGGGAAACATGTGAACCACTCCGGCCCCCAGACGACTGCAGTTACCCATCTCTGAAGTAGGACATGACCTTTCCGAAGTAGAGGATGTGTTAAAACCTACAGGAGGGTGTCTCTCTAGGAACAGGGTTGGAGTTAAAACCTCCAGGAGGGTCTCTCTCCAGGAACAGGGTTAGAGTTAAAACCTCCAGGAGGGTCTCTCTCCAGGAACAGGGTTAGAGTTAAAACCTCCAGGAGGGTTTCTTTCCAGGAACAGGGTTAGAGTTAAAACCTCCAGGAGGGTTTCTCTCCAGGAACAGGGTTGGAGTTAAAACCTCCAGGAGGGTTTCTCTCTAGGAACAGGGTTGGTGTTAAAACCTCCAGGAGGGTTTCTCTCCAGGAACAGGGTTGGAGTTAAAACCTCCAGGAGGGTCTCTCTCCAGGAACAGGGTTAGAGTTAAAACCTCCAGGAGGGTTTCTCTCCAGGAACAGGGTTAGAGTTAAAACCTCCAGGAGGGTCTCTCTCCAGGAACAGGGTTGGAGTTAAAACCTCCAGGAGGGTTCCTCTCCAGGAACAGGGTTGGTGTTAAAACCTCCAGGAGGGTTTCTCTCCAGGAACAGGGTTGGAGTTAAAACCTACAGGAGGGTTTCTCTCCAGGAACAGGGTTGGAGTTAAAACCTACAGGAGGGTTTCTCTCCAGGAACAGGGTTGGAGTTAAAACCTCCAGGAGGGTCTCTCTCCAGGAACAGGGTTGGTGTTAAAACCTACAGGAGGGTTTCTCTCCAGGAACACGGTTCGAGTTAAAACCTACAGGAGGGTCTCTCTCCAGGAACAGGGTTGGTGTTAAAACCTCCAGGAGGGTCTCTCTCCAGGAACAGGGTTGGTGTTAAAACCTACAGGAGGGTTTCTCTCCAGGAACAGGGTTGGAGTTAAAACCTCCAGGAGGGTCTCTCTCCAGGAACAGGGTTAGAGTTAAAACCTCCAGGAGGGTCTCTCTCCAGGAACAGGGTTAGAGTTAAAACCTCCAGGAGGGTTTCTCTCCAGGAACAGGGTTAGAGTTAAAACCTCCAGGAGGGTCTCTCTCCAGGAACAGGGTTGGAGTTAAAACCTCCAGGAGGGTTCCTCTCCAGGAACTGGGTTGGTGTTAAAACCTCCAGGAGGGTTTCTCTCCAGGAACAGGGTTGGAGTTAAAACCTACAGGAGGGTTTCTCTCCAGGAACAGGGTTGGAGTTAAAACCTACAGGTGGGTTTCTCTCCAGGAACAGGGTTGGAGTTAAAACCTCCAGGAGGGTCTCTCTCCAGGAACAGGGTTGGTGTTAAAACCTACAGGAGGGTTTCTCTCCAGGAACAGGGTTGGAGTTAAAACCTACAGGAGGGTCTCTCTCCAGGAACAGGGTTGGTGTTAAAACCTCCAGGAGGGTCTCTCTCCAGGAACAGGGTTGGTGTTAAAACCTACAGGAGGGTTTCTCTCCAGGAACAGGGTTGGAGTTAAAACCTACAGGAGGGTCTCTCTCCAGGAACAGGGTTGGTGTTAAAACCTCCAGGAGGGTCTCTCTCCAGGAACAGGGTTGGAGTTAAAACCTACAGGAGGGTTTCTCTCCAGGAACAGGGTTGGAGTTAAAACCTACAGGAGGGTTTCTCTCCAGGAACAGGGTTGGAGTTAAAACCTACAGGAGGGTATCTCTCCAGGAACAGGGTTGGAGTTAAAACCTCCAGGAGGGTCTCTCTCTAGGACAGGGTTGGAGTTAAAACCTACAGGAGGGTCTCTCTCCAGGAACAGGGTTGGAGTTAAAACCTACAGGAGGGTCTCTCTCCAGGAACAGGGTTGGAGTTAAAACCTACAGGAGGGTCTCTCTCCAGGAACAGGGTTGGAGTTAAAACCTCCAGGAGGGCATCTCTCCAGGAACAGGGTTGGAGTTAAAACCTACAGGAGGGTATCTCTCCAGGAACAGGGTTGGAGTTAAAACCTACAGGAGGGTATTTCTCCAGGAACAGGGTTGGAGTTAAAACCTATAGGAGGGTCTCTCTCCAGGAACAGGGTTGGAGTTAAAACCTCCAGGAGGGTAGCTCTCCAGGAACAGGGTTGGAGTTAAAACCTACAGGAGGGTCTCTCTCCAGGAACAGGGTTGGAGTTAAAACCTCCAGGAGGGTCTCTCTCCAGGAACAGGGTTGGAGTTAAAACCTACAGGAGGGTAGCTCTCCAGGAACAGGGTTGGAGTTAAAACCTACAGGAGGGTCTCTCTCCAGGAACTGGGTTGGAGTTAAAACCTACAGGAGGGTATCTCTCCAGGAACAGGGTTGGAGCTAAAACCTACAGGAGGGTCTCTCCAGGAACAGGGTTGGAGTTAAAACCTACAGGAGGGTATCTCTCCAGGAACTGGGTTGGAGTTAAAACCTACAGGAGGGTCTCTCTCCAGAAACAGGGTTGGAGTTAAAACCTCCAGGAGGGTATCTCTCCAGGAACAGGGTTGGAGCTAAAACCTACAGGAGGGTCTCTCCAGGAACAGGGTTGGAGTTAAAACCTACAGGAGGGTCTCTCTCCAGGAACTGGGTTGGAGTTAAAACCTACAGGAGGGTCTCTCTCCAGGAACAGGGTTGGAGTTAAAACCTCCAGGAGGGTATCTCTCCAGGAACAGGGTTGGAGCTAAAACCTACAGGAGGGTCTCTCCAGGAACAGGGTTGAAGTTAAAACCTACAGGAGGGTCTCTCTCCAGGAACTGGGTTGGAGTTAAAACCTACAGGAGGGTCTCTCTCCAGGAACTGGGTTGGAGTTAAAACCTCCAGGAGGGTATCTCTCCAGGAACAGGGTTGGAGTTAAAACCTCCAGGAGGGTATCTCTCCAGGAACAGGGTTGGAGAGCAGTCTAGAGCAGTATAGACCAGGTATAACCCCCCCCCCCCCCCCCTCTCTCTCCACCCCAGGAGTGGGAGGCGCTGCAGCAGAGTATCCAGCGGAGGGAGAGGGCGCTGTTGGAGACGAAGTCTAAGGTCACCCACCCGGTCTACAGCCTGTATTACCCAGAGGAGAAACATGAGTGGTGGTGGCTCTACATTGCTGACCGCAAGGACCAGACTCTAGTCTCCATGCCATACCACGTCTGTACACTCAAAGACACAGAAGAGGTGAGAGAGAGAGAGTGTGTGTGTGTGAGATGCTCAACAGTTTCCTGTGTGTATCAAGAATGGTCCACCACCCAAAGGACATCCAGACAACTTGACACAACTGTGGGAAGCATTGGAGTCAACATGGACCAGCATCCCTGTGGAACGCTTTAACACCTTGTAGAGTCCCATGTCCCTGATGACTTGAGGCTGTTCTGAGGGCAAAAGGATGGAGGGGGGACACTTCAAGATTAGGACGGTGTTGTTTAATGTTTTGTAATGTGTGTTGTCACTCTGACAGGTGGAGCTGAAGTTCCCAGCGCCCTCTAAAACAGGAAACTACCAGTACTCTGTTATCCTCCGCTCTGACTCTTACCTGGGTCTGGATCAGATCAGGCCACTCAAGGTGAGACCTTACAACTCACCTGTGTGTCTGTCTGTGTGCGTGTGATATATTAGAAACTAAAGTGTTAAAAGTGAGAATAGGCCTGTTCCACCCATATGCTCTTACCAAGGTTTTACAGCCCACAGCTTTGACCTGCTACAGTAGTTATGTTACACTGTGTGGAGATATAGTTTGAAGTACAATAGGATTCAAACCAGCAGCTCATTTCTGTCTGCAGTCTCTGACTGTGTGTGTGTTTTGACTGTGTGTATTTTGACTGGTGTGACTGTGTGTGTTTTGACTGTGGTGTGACTGTGTGTTTTGACTGTGTGTTTTAACTGTATGTTGTAACTGTGTGTTGTGACTGTGGGTTGTGTGTTTTGACAGTGCCAGCTGGAGGTGTGTGTTGACTGTATAATTTAACTGTGTGTTTTGACTGCGCCAGCTGGAGGTGCACGAGGCCAAGGCGGTGTTGGACAACCACCCCCAGTGGGACATCCCAGAAACAGAGGAGGAGGACGAGGAACAGGAGGACAGTGACGGGATCGAGGAGAGCGAAGAGGAGGATGAAGACAACGACTAAACACACACACACACACATATAACCACACCCCAGGGCAGTTAGTACACACACAACCACCCTAGGGCAGTTTGTACACACACACCCACCCCAGGGTAGTTTGTACACACACACCCACCCCAGGGTAGTTAGTACACACACACCCACCCCAGGGTAGTTTGTACACACACCCACCCCAGGGTAGTTTGTACACACACCCACCCCAGGGTAGTTTGTATACACACCCATACTGACATGGACTGTGGACCTCCCTATCCGCCCCTCACATCCTTTTCTACGGAGACCTAGATTGGGTCGTGTCCTGACTTTAATGTTCACTTTCAGAGGACAGCTATCAATATATATATCCAGCCCTGTGTGTCTGTGTCTGTCTGAATGTGTGTGTGTGTGTGTGTGTGTGTGTGTGTGTGTGTGTGTGTGTGTGTGTGTGTGTGTGTGTGAATAAGCGAGAGAGAGAGAGAGAGTGTGTCTGTCTGAATGAGTGTGTGTGTGTGTGTGTGTCTGTCTGAATGAGTGTGTGTGTCTGTCTGAATGAGTGTGTGTGTCTGTCTGAATGTGTGTGTGAATAAGCGAGAGTGTGTGTACGCTCCTCTTTCACACTGTGGTCCAGCGGACTGGTTACTGAGGCTCTGTGTTTCCCCCAGGGGTGTGTAAACAACTTCCCTTATCAAAATAAATATCAGAAATGGACTCAATTGAAATCATGACATTTTGTTTTTGTTCGCAGTTTGAGTTTTCAACGTCACTCATTCCAAAACCCCCGTCCCCCAGAGTATGTACAGTAGTATAAAAGGTTTCACATAGAAATGTCAGTTTATAGATCTGTAATACTTCGTTGAAAGCAAGTCTGATATGTGATAGAAATAGCATTCTGTACGTTTCTATGCTTCCCGTACTTAAGTTTCTTTTTTGTTTTGTCTAATTACTTTTGGTTTTGGTTTTAAACAGCAAAATATTTAATATTTTTGGTTATTGAGTAGATATTTCACAGCGGTTTTAGACGGTACAATTACTCTCTACACTATAGATTGCTTGTTTTGTCACAAACTGAAATTAGGGGGACGCGGTGGACCGGTGGGGGCGCGGTGGACCGGACGACCGGGGGGACGTGGTGGACCGGGCGCCGGTGGGGACGCGGTGGACCGGGCGCCTGTGGGGACGCGGTGGACCGGGCGCCTGTGGGGACGCGGTGGACCGGGCGCCTGTGGGGACGCGGTGGACCGGGCGCCTGTGGGGACGCGGTGGACCGGGCGCCTGTGGGGACGCGGTGGACCGGGCGCCTGTGGGGACGCGATATACCGGACGACCGGGGGGACGCGGTGGACCGGGCGCCGTGGGGACGCGGTGGACCGGTGGGGACGCGGTGGACCGGTGGGGACGCGGTGGACCGGGGGGACGCGGTGGACCGGGCGCCGGGGGGACGCGGTGGACCGGGCGCCTGTGGGGACGCGGTAGACCGGGCGCCTGTGGGGACGGGGTGGACCGGGCGCCTGTGGGGACACGGTAGACCGGGCGCCTGTGGGGACGCGGTAGACCGGGCGCCTGTGGGGACGCGGTAGACCGGGCGCCTGTGGGGATGCGGTGGACCGGGCGCCTGTGGGGACGCGGTGGACCGGGCGCCTGTGGGGACGCGGTGGACCGGGCGCCGGGGGGGACGCGGTGGACCGGGCGCCGGGGGGGACGCGGTGGACCGGTGGGGACGCGGTGGACCGGGGGGGACGCGGTGGACCGGGCGCCGGGGGGGACGCGGTGGACCGGTGGGGACGCGGTGGACCGGGCGCCTGTGGGGACGCGGTGGACCGGGGGGGACGCGGTGGACCGGTGGGGACGCGGTGGACCGGGGGGGACGCGGTGGACCGGGCGCCGGAGGGGACGCGGTGGACCGGTGGGGACGCGGTGGACCGGGCGCCTGTGGGGACGCAGTGGACCGGGGGGGACGCGGTGGACCGGGCGCCGGGGGGGACGCGGTGGACCGGGCGCCTGTGGGGACGCGGTAGACCGGGCGCCTGTGGGGACGCGGTAGACCGGGCGCCTGTGGGGACGCGGTGGACCGGGGGGGACGCGGTGGACCGGGCGCCGGAGGGGACGCGGTGGACCGGTGGGGACGCGGTGGACCGGGCGCCTGTGGGGACGCGGTGGACCGGGGGGGACGCGGTGGACCGGGCGCCGGGGGGGACGCGGTGGACCGGGCGCCTGTGGGGACGCGGTAGACCGGGCGCCTGTGGGGACACGGTAGACCGGGCGCCTGTGGGGACACGGTAGACCGGGCGCCTGTGGGGACGCGGTGGACCGGGGGGGACGCGGTGGACCGGGCGCCGGAGGGGACGCGGTGGACCGGTGGGGACGCGGTGGACCGGGCGCCTGTGGGGACGCGGTGGACCGGGGGGGACGCGGTGGACCGGGCGCCGGGGGGGACGCGGTGGACCGGGCGCCTGTGGGGACGCGGTGGACCGGGGGGGACGCGGTGGACCGGGCGCCTGTGGGGACGCGGTGGACCGGGGGGGACGGGCGCCGGGGGGACTAGCCGTTCAACATCTGTCTTTCTAGGTTACTTCTATTATTTTGTAAATGAAAACGGGGCTCAACTGCTTATAGCTCTGTGGTCCGAAAATATCATGTATTTTGTAGTTCTGTTGGGAGAAAAATAACTATCTTTGGTGGCGAATATCAAGACTTATCGATAATTATTATTTACATTCGAGTGTAGTGCTACCTGTAACTGGGAGAGAAGGTTCAAATCAGACCGCTTTCATTACCACACGGTCCCTCATTACGACACGGTCCCTCATTACGACACGGTCCCTCATTACGACGCGGTCCCTCATTACGACGCGGTCCCTCATTACGACGCGGTCCCTCATTACGACGCGGTCCCTCATTACGACGCGGTCCCTCATTACGGCGCGGTCCCTCATTACGGCGCGGTCCCTCATTACGGCGCGGTCCCTCATTACGACGCGGTCCCTCATTACGACGCGGTCCCTCATTACGACACGGTCCCCCATTACCACGCAGTCCCCCATTACCACGCAGTCCCCCATTACCACGCAGTCCCCCATTACCACACGCAGTCCCCCATTACCACACGCAGTCCCTCATTACCACACGCAGTCCCTCATTACCACACGCAGTCCCTCATTACCACACGCAGTCCCTCATTACCACACGCAGTCCCTCATTACCACACGCAGTCCCTCATTACGACACACGCAGTCCCTCATTACGACACACGCAGTCCCTCATTACGACACACGCAGTCCCCCATTACCACACAGTCCCTCATTACCACACAGTCCCTCATTACCACACAGTCCCTCATTACCACACAGTCCCCCATTACCACACAGTCCCCCATTACCACACAGTCCCTCATTAATCAATTTCAATCAATTTTATTTTATATAGCCCTTCGTACATCAGCTAATATCTCGAAGTGCTGTACAGAAACCCAGCCTAAAACCCCAAACAGCTAGTAATGCAGGTGTAGAAGCACGGTGGCTAGGAAAAACTCCCTAGAAAGGCCAAAACCTAGGAAGAAACCTAGAGAGGAACCAGGCTATGAGGGGTGGCCAGTCCTCTTCTGGCTGTGCCGGGTGGAGATTATAACAGAACTATGCCAAGATGTTCAAAAAATTTTCATAAGTGACAAGCATGGTCAAATAATAATCATGAATAATTTTCAGTTGGCTTTTCATAGCCGATCATCAAGAGTTGAAAAACAACAGGTCTGGGACAGGTGGCGGTTCCATAACCGCAGGCAGAACAGCTGAAACTGGAATAGCAGCAAGGCCAGGCGGACTGGGGACAGCAAGGAGTCACCACGGGCGGCAGTCCCGACGCATGGTCCTAGGGCCCAGGTCCTCCGAGAGAAAGAAAGAGAGAAGGAGAAAATTAGAGAGAGCCAAGATTTTCAAAATGTTCATAAATGACAAGCATGGTCAAATAATAATCAGGAATAAATCTCAGTTGGTTTTTCATAGCCGATCATTAAGAGTTGAAAACAGCAGGTCTGGGACAGGTAGGGGTTCCGTAACCGCAGGCAGAACAGTTGAAACTGGAATAGCAGCAAGGCCAGGCGGACTGGGGACAGCAAGGTGTCATCATGCCCGGTAGTCCTGACGTATGGTCCTAGGGCTCAGGTTCTCAGAGAGAAAAAGAGAACGAGAGAATTAGAGAGAGCATACTTAAATTCACACAGGACACTGGATAAGACAGGAGAAGTACTCCAGGTAACCAACTGACCCTAGCCCCCCGACACATAAACTACTGCAGCATAAATACTGGAGGCTGAGACAGGAGCGGTCAGGAGACACTGTGGCCCCATCCGAAGAAACCCCCGGACAGGGCCAAACAGGAAGGATATAACCCCACCCACTTTGCCAAAGCACAGCCCCCGCACCACTAGAGGGAAATCCTCAACCACCAACTTACAATCCTGAGACAAGGCCGAGTATAGCCCACAAAGGTCTCCACCACAGCACAAACCAAGGGGGGGCGCCAACCCAGACAGGAAGATCACGTCAGTAACTCAACCCACTCAAGTGACGCACCCCTCCTAGGGACGGCATGAAAGAGCACCAGCAAGCCAGTGACTCAGCCCCTGTAACAGGGTTAGAGGCAGAGAATCCCAGTGGAGAGAGGGGAACCGGCCTGGCAGAGACAGCAAGGGTGGTTCGTTGCTCCAGAGCCTTTCCGCTCATTACCACACAGTCCCCCATTACCACACAGTCCCTCATTACCACACAGTCCCTAATTACCACACAGTCCCCCATTACCACACAGTCCCTCATTACCACACACACACACAGTCCCTCATTACCACACAGTCCCTCATTACCACACAGTCCCCCATTACCACACAGTCCCTCATTACCACACACACACACAGTCCCTCATTACCACACAGTCCCTCATTACCACACAGTCCCTAATTACCACACAGTCCCCCATTACCACACAGTCCCTCATTACCACACACACACACAGTCCCTCATTACCACACAGTCCCCCATTACCACACACACACACAGTCCCTCATTACCACACAGTCCCTCATTACCACACATTCCCTCATTACCACACAGTCCCTCATTACCACGCATTTCCTCATTACCACACAGTCCCCCATTACCACACAGTCCCCCATTACCACACAGTCCCCCATTACCACACAGTCCCCCATTACCACACAGTCCCCCATTACCACACAGTACCTCATTACCACACAGTCCCTCATTACCACACAGTCCCTCATTACCACACAGTCCCTCATTACCACACAGTCCCCCATTACCACACAGTCCCCCATTACCACACAGTCCCCCATTACCACACAGTCCCCCATTACCACACAGTACCTCATTACCACACAGTCCCTCATTACCACACAGTCCCCCATTACCACACAGTCCCCCATTACCACACAGTCCCTCATTACCACACAGTCCCTCATTACCACACAGTCCCTCATTACCACACAGTCCCCCATTACCACACGCAAACGCAGTCCCTTGGTTTATAGCAGCTGGCATACATCAGACACACGAGGTGATAGTTGTACTGTGAGTATTTATTTCTATGGCACCCTATTCCCTATATAGTGCACTACTTTAGACCTGAGCCCTATGGGGATAGTGCACTATGCAGGGCATAGGGTGCCATTTGGGATGTCTCATGGGACAAACATGATGTAGGGGGAAGGGGCTCCTAGATGCTGATCCTCCCCAATAATGTTTAAGGTTAGGATTGGAGGAAGGGGCTCCTAGATGCAGATTAAGGTTAGGATTGGAGGAAGGGGCTCCTAGATGCAGATTAAGGTTAGGATTGGGGGGAGGGGCTCCTAGATGCAGATTAAGGTTAGGATTGGGGGAAGGGGCTCCTAGATGCAGATTAAGGTTAGGATTGGAGGGAGGGGCTCCTAGATGCTGATTAAGGTCAGGATTGGGGGAAGAGGCTCCTAGATGCAGATTAAGGTCAGGATTGGGGGAAGGGGCTCCTAGATGCTGATTAAGGTTAGGATTGGGGGAAGGGGCTCCTAAATGCAGATTAAGGTTAGGATTGGGGGAAGAGGCTCCTAGATGCAGATTAAGGTTAGGATTGGGGGAAGGGGCTCCTAGATGCTGATTAAGGTTAGGATTGGGGGAAGGGGCTCCTAAATGCAGATTAAGGTTAGGATTGGGGGAAGAGGCTCCTAGATGCAGATTAAGGTTAGGATTGGGGGAAGGGGCTCCTAGATGCTGATTAAGGTTAGGATTGGGGGAAGGGGCTCCTAGATGCAGATTAAGGTCAGGATTGGGGGAAGGGGCTCCTAGATGCTGATTAAGGTCAGGATTGGGGGAAGGGGCTCCTAGATGCAGATTAAGGTCAGGATTGGGGGAAGGGGCTCCTAGATGCAGATTAAGGTCAGGATTGGGGGAAGGGGCTCCTAGATGCAGATTAAGGTCAGGATTGGGGGAAGGGGCTCCTAGATGCAGATTAAGGTTAGGATTGGGGAAGGGGCTCCTAGATGCAGATTAAGGTCAGGATTGGGGAAGGGGCTCCTAGATGAAGATTAAGGTCAGGATTGGGGGAAGGGGCTCCTAGATGCAGATTAAGGTTAGGATTGGGGAAGGGGCTCCTAAATGCAGATTAAGGTCAGGATTGGGGAAAGGGGCTCCTAGATGCAGATTAAGGTCAGGATTGGAGGAAGGGGCTCCTAGATGCAGATTAAGGTTAGGATTGGGGGAAGGGGCTCCTAGATGCAGATTAAGGTTAGGATTGGGGGAAGGGGCTCCTAGATGCAGATTAAGGTTAGGATTGGGGGGAGGGGCTCCTAGATGCAGATTAAGGTTAGGATTGGAGGAAGGGGCTCCTAGATGCAGATTAAGGTTAGGATTGGGGGAAGGGGCTCCTAGATGCAGATTAAGGTTAGGATTGGGGGAAGGGGCTCCTAGATGCTGATTAAGGTCAGGATTGGGGGAAGGGGCTCCTAGATGCAGATTAAGGTTAGGATTGGGGGAAGAGGCTCCTAGATGCAGATTAAGGTTAGGATTGGGGAAGGGGCTCCTAGATGCAGATTAAGGTCAGGATTGGGGGGAGGGGCTCCTAGATGCTGATTAAGGTCAGGATTGGGGGAAGGGGCTCCTAGATGCAGATTAAGGTCAGGATTGGGGGGAGGGGCTCCTAGATGCTGATTAAGGTCAGGATTGGGGGAAGGGGCTCCTAGATGCAGATTAAGGTTAGGATTGGGGGAAGGGGCTCCTAGATGCAGATTAAGGTCAGGATTGGGGGAAGGGGATCCTAGATGCAGATTAAGGTTAGGATTGGGGGAAGGGGCTCCTAGATGCAGATTTAGGTTAGGATTGGGGGAAGGGGCTCCTAGATGCTGATTAAGGTTAGGATTGGGGGAAGGGGCTCCTAGATGCAGATTAAGGTCAGGATTGGGGGAAGGGGCTCCTAGATGCAGATTAAGGTTAGGATTGGGGAAGGGGCTCCTAGATGCAGATTAAGGTCAGGATTGGGGGAAGGGGCTCCTAGATGCAGATTAAGGTCAGGATTGGGGGAAGGGGCTCCTAGATGCAGATTAAGGTCAGGATTGGGGGAAGGGGCTCCTAGATGCTGATTAAGGTCAGGATTGGGGGAAGGGGAAACTGACACTAGATCTGTACATAGGGGAACCGCTGACCAACAGGAATTATAATATCTACCTAACACAATAACTATCTGCCACTTTGGTTTACAAAACAGGCATTGTAAATGGGGAAAAACTATATATATATATATAATTTGTATTTTAAATCATTTCAAAATAAAATAACTTTTAAATTAGATGTTTCCATCTGTTATCAAGGGGGTTCATTTTCTCTCTCACACCCACACACACAGGAATGCACACACACACACACACACACACACACACAGGAATGCATACACGTGCACACACACACACCCACATACACAGGAATGCATACACGTGCACACACACACACACAGGAATGCACACACACACACACACACAGGAATGCACACACACACACACACACACACACAGGAATGCATACACACACACACACACATACACAGGAATGCATACACGTGCACACACACACACCCACATACACAGGAATGCACACACACACACACACAGGGAATGTAGGAAACTCTTGAAAAGGAGGAGGGGTTTAAACATGCGCCCGTTGACTTGATGCTCCGGGGCATTTCTTACAGAAAACACTTCCTGTTTTCAAAGTGACCTCATAGAACACGTTCCTTTTGTGTCTTTAGTGCAACACCAGATATGATGTATTCATGAGCATTATCAGCAGCAGGGACTGGGAGACTAGTCAGGATTTAGGGAAAGATGAACTGAGCAAAGTACAGAGAGATCCTTGATGAAAACCTGCTCCTGGAACCTCAGATTGGGGTGAAGGTTCACCTTCCAACAGGACAACGACCCTAAACACACAGACAAGACAACGCAGGAGTGATTTCGGGACAAGTTTCTGAATGTCCTTGAGTGGCCCAGCCAGAGCTGGACTTGAACCCGATCGAACATCTCTGGAGAGACCTGAAAATATCTGTGCAGCAACGCTCCCCATCCAACCTGACAGAGCTTGAGAGGATCTGCAGAGAAGAATTGGAGAAACTCCCCAAATACAGGTGTGCCAAGCTTGTAGTGTCATACCCAAGAAGACTCAAGGATGTAATCGCTGCCAAAGGTGCTTCAACAAAGTACTGAGTACAGGGTCTGAATACTTATGTAAATGTGATATTTCTGTTTTTAATTTTTAATAAATTAGCGAACAATTCTAAAAAACAGTTTTTGCTTGGTCGTTATGGGGTTTTGTGTCTAGATTGATGAGGGGGGGGGGACTATTTTATACATTTTAGAATAAGGCTGTAACGTAACAAAATGCGGAAATAGTCACTGAACACTTTAAAGTTGAGTTGTTTATTGTCTAAAAAAAACTGCAAAAAAAGTACTGTTTCTAACACTAAGATTCTACCTCGTATGACTTTAGATCGTGTTGTTTCTGTCTGTCGCCAGATTGTTTCAACATTTAAATAATAAATAATAAAGCATTTGATTCTTCCGTTCTCTTGACATTGGAGTATTATCTTACTTCCTGTATTTTAAGTAAATAGCTTCTTCAATACAAGAGACAGAGATAATATTGTCCACCCCATTGGGTCTCTCACCGCACCCTGATATGTCTTGAAATATGCAGATAAACAGATAAGTAAACTTATTGTAAAACTTCTCACAGCTTTCTAGCTTTCCCACAAGGCTTTCTCTCTCTTTCCCTCTCTCTCCTCTTTCCCTCTCTCCTTTCTTTCCTCTCTTTCCCTCTTTCCCTCTCTCTCCTCTCTTTCCCTCTCCTCTCCCTCCTCTCTTTCCCTCTCTCCTCTCTTTCCCGCTCTTTCCTCTCCCTCCTCTCTTTCCTCTCCCTCCTCTCTCCTCTTTCCCGCTCCCTCCTCTCTTTCCTCTCCCTCCTCTCTTTCTTCTCCCTCCTCTCTTTCCCGCTCTCTCCTCTCTTTCCCCCTCCCTCTCTTCTCCCCCCTCCTCTTCCTTCCCTGTCTCCTCTCCCTCCTCTCTTTCCCGCTCTCTCCTCTCTTTCCCGCTCTCTCCTCTCTTTCCCTCTCCCTCTCTTCTCCCCCCTCCTCTTCCTTCCCTGTCTCCTCTCTCTCCTCCTTTCAAGCCAGCATGACAACTCCATGAGTTGGCAAGAGAGCAGTAACAGACTGACACCCAGGCTAACAGACTGACACCCAGGCTAACAGACTGACACCCAGGCTAACAGACTGACACCCAGGCTAACAGACTGACACCCAGGCTAACAGACTGACACCCAGGCTAACAGACTGGCACCCAGGCTAACAGACTGACACCCAGGCTAACAGACTGGCACCCAGGCTAACAGACTGACACCCAGGCTAACAGACTGACACCCAGGCTAACAGACTGACACCCAGGCTAACAGACTGACACCCAGGCTAACAGACTGACACCCAGGCTAACAGACTGGCACCCAGGCTAACAGACTGACACCCAGGCTAACAGACTGGCACCCAGGCTAGTAATCCCTCTTTCAGAAATGTAACAGGTGAGCGATACTGCTCTCTGCTGGACAGAAGCTTGAACTGCAGTGTAATCATCATAGTGACCACTAGAGGGTGATGGTACTCCATCAACACAATTCAATATCTAAACTCAGGCAAAAAAAGAAACGTCCCTTTTTCAGGACCCTGTCTTTCAAAGTTAATTTGTAAAAATCCAAATAACTTCACAGATCTTCATTGTAAAGGGTTTAAAGACTGTTTCCCATGCTTGTTCAATGAACCATAAACAATTAATGAACATGTGGAACGGTCGTTAAGACACTAACAGCTTACAGACGGTAGGAAATTAAGGTCACAGTTATGAAAATTAGGTTTATGTCGTTTTTTTCAGTCTGATAGTCTTTAATAAATAAATGATTTGACCAAGTTAATCTGCTCACGTTGTGTGTGTTCAATTATTTGTGATATTTGTTACAATGTAAACAATAACTCCTATTCATACTGAATAATCAGATGCGTGTTGCTTTATTTTCCCATATTTCGTTTTTTACTCATTTATTTTATCTCCATTATCAGGAAGTGACAGTTTGCGCTGTTCTGTGGAGGGAGTAGTACACAGCGTTGTACCAGATCTTCAGTTTCTTGGTCATTTCTCTCATGGAATAGCCTTCATTTCTCAGAACAAGAATAGACTGACGAGTTTCAGAAGAAAGGTCTTTGTTTCTGGCCATTTTGAGCCTGTAATCGAACCCACAAATGCTGATGCTCCAGATACTCAACTAGTCTAAAGGCCAGTTTTATTGCTTCTTTAATCAGGACAACAGTTTACAGCTGTGCTAACATAATTGCAAAAGGGTTTTCTAATGATCAATTAGCCTTTTAAAATTATTAACTTGGATTAGCTAACACAACGTGCCATTGGAACACAGGAGTGATGGTTGCTGATAATGGGCCTCTGTACACCTATGTAGATATTCCATAAAACATCTGCCGTTTCCAGCTACAATAGTTATTTACAACATTAACAATGTCTACACTGTATTTCTGATAAATTTGATGTTACTTTAATGGACAAAAAAATGTGCTTTTCTTTAAAAAATACAAGGACATTTCTAAGTGACCCCAAACCTTTGAACGGTAGTGTAGATATATATATATATATATAACATGTCTTACAGAGCCTTCCCATAAGTCCACTCCAGTTTCTTCAACTGTCTTCTGACTGTGATTAGAGCGATATTGATGTTATGATGCCACCAGAGTCCAGATGGCCTTTTGCCGATCGCTCATCATCTCCAACCATCAGTGAGTCGATGGCTTCAATAGTCTCGCTGGAAAGGGAACACAATGTAAACATGTGCAGCAGACAGTAAAGACCAGCAGTCGATTTATTTCAGCATGATTTTCTTTAGCATTATTAAGCCTACTTTACAGTATTGTAGCCTACTGTACCTGTTCATTTTGCTAGGATTTCGCGTTCGGCGTAACACAGGCGAATAGCACTGTCCTTGAGCCTAATCCCCAAGTCTACCAGTATTTTACCGACACGTTTAATTATTCAAGGCTCCTTTCTCTTCTCTGTGCTGGAGTTCTTTAAATAATACAAAAGAAGCCCATGCACCCGTGACGGGCGATCAGCAGGACGATAGACTCTTACCGGGTCCACCAAATGCATTCAAGCCCCACCTGGATGGATCCATAACTAATTACTATGGGAATAAATATCACCGAATGACAAGAGTATGGGGACAGGTCTTAATCAATCAATCTGATTTTTATTTGGAAATGTTAGGATGTTTTTGTGTTTTAAAAATAACGATATATTTTTTTATTATTTTGTTTTCAAATAACCGAAAGTGAGATGTTGTAATCTGAATAAACGGAAAAAGGTCTTTCTTGAACATGAGACACATTCCTACTAATTTGACTAGAGAACCATTTAGGATTTAAGTATAACCTTTGTAGGACTGACGCCTTTAGTGAGAGGTCTAATGCTTTAATGTTTAATAATTTCTACCCTCCGAATTAATATTAATTATATAAATTAGGCCCGTGAGCACCTTTATCACATGAACCATAACATGCCGGCTAAAGCGATTTAATTCATAAATGCATTTGAACGTTTTTCATATTGTGACACTAGCCACAGAAAGTTGTTTCAAATTTCAGTTTAATCCACCAGTAAAAAAAAACAGAACAAATAATACAACAAATATTGTGGTTAAACTCAAATATACTAATTGATATTAAAAATATATATATTTTTCGATAAAATGTTTAAAAAAGGTATAATCTTTGTAAATTATATCATAAATAGGACTGGTGGAGTTAAGTCACACATGCAACTAACACAAATATGTGGGAATGTCTGCTCTACCCAGAATTACAACCAACTAATTGCAGCATTACCACAAAACAGGACGAGGAAAGTAGAAGGGGGAAAACAGGAAGTAGAAGGGGAAAAAACAGGAAGTATAAGGGGAAAAACAGGAAGTAGAAGGGGTAAAAACAGGAAGTAGATGGGGGAAAAGTGATGAACTTGTCTGTCGGCCCTGGAGGCATTTTGAAATCATCTTTTCAAACATAACAAGGGCTATTAGCAGCACAATAGACACGATGTGGTCCCAAAAACACCTCTCTGAGATAGGGTCCAGCACATCTCTTGACGATGTCATTGAATGTCTCTCCAGCTTTGATCCAAGCCCAGGTTCTGCAGAAGGTAAAGGTCTTTGTTTGTCAGACGACTCATTGGGTCGAAACTACAGAACAGTACAAAACAAGAGAACACACACATGGTTAATTTTCCCTGGAAAATATATTTAAATTGTCTTACAGAGTCTTTCCATCAGTCCACTCCAGTTTCTTCAACTTTCTTCTGACTGTCATTAGAGCGATGTTGATGTTGATGTTGTGATGCCATCAGAGTCCAGATGGCCTTTTGCCGATCGCTCATCATCTCCAACCATCAGTGAGTCGATGGCTTCAATAGTCTCGCTGGAAAGGGAACACAATGTAAACATGTGCAGCAGACAGTAAAGACCAGCAGTCGATTTATTTCAGCATGATTTTCTTTAGCATTATTAAGCCTACTTTACAGTATTGTAGCCTACTGTACCTGTTCATTTTGCTGGGATTTCGCATTTTATTTCTGCCATGGAAATACACATTTTCCTGTTACCAAGTCATTTAGGGTTTCTATGCCTTTTGTTTTCCCACGTGGACCAATTTATCAGTGAATTGTGAAAAGCCATCCAAGGATTGTTCCAGAATGTTGTGTTTCTAGGGAGGGATATTGGTTGTGGTAGAATCTGTTTCATTTCCTTCCGTATTGTTCTAGTGTTCTAAGATGTCGATGTTCTCATCCTCTGAAAACAGACACGTAAAAAGATTCTGGGGATTCTTGGTCGTGCTGCTGTTCCAGTTTCTGCCTGCGGCTATGGAGCCCTGACCTGTCCACCGGACGTGCTACCTGTCCCAGACCTGCTGTTTTCAACTCTCTAGAGACAGCAGGAGTGGTAGAGATACTCTGAATGATCGGCTATGAAAAGCCAACTGACATTTACTCCTGAGGTGCTGACCTGTCCACCGGACGTGCTACCTTGTCCCAGACCTGCTGTTTTCAACTCTCTAGAGACAGCAGGAGTGGTAGAGATACTCTGAATGATCGGCTATGAAAAGCCAACTGACATTTACTCCTGAGGTGCTGACTTGCTGCACCCTCTACAACCACTGTGATTATTATTATTTGACCCTGCTGGTCATTTATGAACATTTGAACATCTTGGCCATGTTCTGTTATAATCTCCACCCGGCACAGCCAGAAGAGGACTGGCCACCCCTCATAGCCTGGTTCCTCTCTAGGTTTCTTCCTAGGTTCTGGCCTTTCTAGGGAGTTTTTCCTAGCCACCGTGCTTCTACACCTGCATTGCTTGCTGTTTGGGGTTTTAGGCTGGGTTTCTGTACAGCACTTTGAGACATCAGCTATGGTGTCAACCTAGAACACTGCTCTGGTGTCAGCCTGGAACACTGCTCTGGTGTCAGCCTGGAACAGCCTGGAACACTGCTCTGGTGTCAGCCTGGAACACTGCTATGGTGTCAGCCTGGAACACTGCTCTGGTGTCAGCCTGGAACAGCCTGGAACACTGCTCTGGTGTCAGCCTGGAACACTGCTCTGGTGTCAGCCTGGAACACTACTCTGGAGTCAGCCTGGAACACAGCTCTGGTGTCAGCCTGGAACACTGCTCTGGTGTCAGCCTGGAACACTGCTCTGGTGTCAGCCTGGAACACTGCTCTGGTGTCAGCCTGGAACACTGCTCTGGTGTCAGCCTGGAACACTGCTCTGGTGTCAGCCTGGAACACAGCTCTGGTGTCAGCCTGGAACACTGCTCTGGTGTCAGCCTGGAACAGCCTGGAACACTGCTCTGGTGTCAGCCTGGAACACTGCTCTGGTGTCAGCCTGGAACACTGCTCTGGTGTCAGCCTGGAACAGCCTGGAACACTGCTCGGGTGTCAGCCTGGAACACTGCTCTGGAGTCAGCCTGGAACACTGCTCTGTAGTCAGCCTGGAACAGCCTGGAACACTGCTCTGGTGTCAGCCTGGAACAGCCTGGAACACTGCTCTGGTGTCAACCTGGAACAGACTGGAACACTGCTCTGGTGTCAGCCTGGAACAGCCTGGAACACTGCTCTGGTGTCAGCCTGGAACAGCCTGGAACACTGCTCTGGTGTCAGCCTGGAACACTGCTCTGGTGTCAGCCTGGAACAGCCTGGAACACTGCTCTGGTGTCAACCTGGAACAGACTGGAACACTGCTCTGGTGTCAGCCTGGAACAGCCTGGAACACTGCTCTGGTGTCAGCCTGGAACAGCCTGGAACACTGCTCTGGAGTCAGCCTGGAACAGCCTGGAACACTGCTCTGGTGTCAGCCTGGAACACTGCTCTGGTGTCAGCCTGGAACACTGCTCTGGTGTCAGCCTGGAACACTGCTCTGGTGTCAGCCTGGAACACTGCTCTGGTGTCAGCCTGGAACAGCCTGGAACACTGCTCTGGTGTCAGCCTGGAAAACTGCTCTGGTGTCAGCCTGGAACACTCCTCTGGGAGGGAGGGAGGGAGGGAGGGAGGGAGGGAGGGAGGGATCTGACAATCCATGGGAGGGTTATTAGCTCTGACAATCCATGGGAGGGTTATTACTGTAATGAGGATGGATGTGTTTATCACTTGAGTTTTGTTTTCCATTCACAACTCTCTCTCTCTCTCTCTCTCTCTCTCTCTCTCTCTCTCTCTCTCTCTCGCTCTCGCTCTCGCTCTCTCTCTCTTTCTTGCTCCCTACCTCGGTGTCTGCTGTCTATTGGAGCCGAATGACATCTCAACATTCCATTACCACAACAGTTACAGCAGGTTACACCTTGGCCACAACCCACCCCCACCTCCCTTCCCTCCATCGAAGCCCAGGTGTATCCGCGGGGGGTAATGGGGTGTGACAGGAGGGATGGAGAAGGTGAGAGAGGGTTGGAGAGGGAGCTCCACGACTCAGCGCTTTTCTGACAGGACCTCTCTCCCTCTCTCTTTCTCACCCTCCCTCCCTTCCTTCCTTCCTCCCTCCTCCGTTTTCCTCCTTATTTGCCTGTTGTTTTTCCCCAGAGGCGAAGATGAGAAATCAACTGATGATGTCATGTAGGGACTTTAATTGTTGTGTTTATATTTTTTCATAACGACAACGTCAAGTTTGATGTCGGATGACAATAAAATGTTCATGATGTCAATGAGACAATTGTCTACAGACATGTCGATAGACAAACCGTAATCCTACTTTAAGACAGACCGATAGACAAACCGTAATCCTACTTTAAGACAGACCGATAGACAAACCGTAATCCTACTTTAAGACAGACCGATAGACAAACCGTAATCCTACTTTAAGACATGTCGATAGACAAACCGTAATCCTACTTTAAGACAGACCGATAGACAAACCGTAATCCTACTTTAAGACATGTCGATAGACAAACCGTAATCCTACTTTAAGACAGACCGATAGACAAACCGTAATCCTACTTTAAAACAGACCGATAGACAAACCGTAATCCTACTTTAAGACAGACCGATAGACAAACCGCAATCCTACTTTAAAACAGACCGATAGACAAACCGTAATCCTAATTTAAGACAGACCGATAGACAAACCGTAATCCTACTTTAAAACAGACCGATAGACACACCGTAATCCTACTTTAAGACAGACCGATAGACAAACCGTAAATCCTACTTTAAGACAGACCGATAGACAAACCGTAATCCTA
>NC_092093.1:4215682-4245682 GCF_045679555.1 Salvelinus alpinus | reverse complement strand
AGAGGGAGAGAGAGAGGAAGAGACAGAGAGACAGAGAGACAGAGAGAGAGATGAAGGAGGGATAGAGAGAGGGAGGGAGCGAGAGAGAGAGAGAGAGGGAGAGAGAGAGAGACAGAGAGAGAGAGAGAGAGAGAGAGAGTAAAATAATGTTGTTCCAAAAAAGGTCCAGTTGCCTGGACTACAAATTCTAATTCCATCTAGACACCGTTGCCCTAGAGCACACAAAAAACTATACATACCTCGGCCTAAACATCAGCGCCACAGGTAACTTCCACAAAGCTGTGAATGATCTGAGAGACAAGGCTAGAAGGGCCTTCTATGCCATCAAAAGGAACATAAAATTCGACATCCCAATTAGGATCTGGCAAACAAAATACTCTAATAAGTTATAGAACCCATTGCCCTTTATGGTTATGAGGTCTGGGGTCCGCTCACCAACCAAGAATTCACAAAATGGGATAAACACCAAATTGAGACTGCATGCAGAATTCTGCAAATACATCCTCTGTGTACAACTTAAAACACCACATAATGCATGCAGAACAGAATTAGGCCGATGCCCGCTAATTATCAAAATCCAGAAAAGGGCCATTCAATTCTACAACCACCTAAAAGGAAGTGATTCCCAAACTTTCCATAACAAAGCCATCACCTACAGAGAGATGAACCTGGAGAAGAGTCCCCTAAGCAAGCTGGTCCTGGGGCTCTGTTCACAAACACAAACAGACCCCACAGAGCCCCAGGAAAGCAACACAATTAGACCCAACCAAATCATGAGAAAACAAAAAGATAATTACTTAACACATTGGAAAGAATTAACAACAAAAACAGAGCAAACTAGAATGCTATTTGGCCCTAAACAGAGAGTATACAGTGGCAGAATACCTGACCACTGTGACTGACCCAAAATGAAGGAAAGCTTTGACTATGTACAGACTCAGTGAGCATAGCCTTGCTATTGAGAAAGGCCGCTGTAGGCAGACATGGCTCTCAAGAGAAGACAGGCTATGTGCTCACTGCCCACAAAATGAGGTGGAAACTGAGCTGCACTTCCTAACCTCCTGCCAAATGTATGACCATATTAGAGACACATATTTCCCTCAGATTACACAGACCCACAAAGAATTTGAAAACAAACTCAATTTTGATAAACTCCCATATCTATTGGGTGAAATACCACAGTGTGACATCACAGCAGCAAGATTTGTGACCTGTTGCCACAAGAAAAGGGCAACCAGTGAAGAACAAACACCGCTGTAAATACAACCCAGGGAGGGACGAAGGAAGGGAGGGGAGGGGAGGGAGAGGGGAGGGGAGGGGAGGGAGGAAGAGGAGAGGAGAGGGGAGGGAGAGAAGAGGGATGAAGGAAGGGAGGGAGGGAGGGAGGGAGGGAGGGAGGGAGGGAGGGAGGGGAGGGAGGGAGGAAGAGGAGAGGAGAGGGGAGGGAGAGAAGAGGGAGGGAGGGAGGGAGATGGGAGGGGAGGGGAGGGAGGAAGAGGAGAGGAGAGGGAGAGAAGAGGGAGAGGAGAGGAGAGGGGAGGGAGAGAGGAAGAGGAGAGGGGAGGTCATGACTTACTAGCGGTACCAAAGGCATACATCGTCCCATCAAATGATTTCTGGCAGCTTCCTTCTGGACAATGCAACAACATTCAGAGATCATGAAAGATATGAATATAAACATAAAGATATGAATATGAATATAAACATAAAGATATGAATATAAACATAAAGATATGAATATAAACATAAAGATATGAATATAAACATAAAGATATGAATATAAACATCAAGATGTGAATAATAACAAAGATATGAAAATAAACATCAAGATATGAATAATAACAAAGATATGAATATAAACATCAAGATATGAATAATAACAAAGATATGAATATAAACATCAAGATATGAATATAAACATCAAGATATGAATAGTAACAAAGATATGAATAATAACAAAGATATGAAAATAAACATCAAGATATGAATAATAACAAAGACATGAATATAAACATCAAGATATGAATATAAACATCAAGATATTAATATAAACATCAAGATGTGAATAATAACAAAGATATGAATATAAACATCAAGATATGAATATAAACATCAAGATGTGAATATAAACATCAAGATATTAATATAAACATCAAGATGTGAATAATAACAAAGATATGAATATAAACATCAAGATATTAATATAAACATCAAGATGTGAATAATAACAAAGATATGAATATAAACATCAAGATATGAATATAAACATCAAGATATTAATATAAACATCAAGATATTAATATAAACATCAAGATGTGAATAATAACAAAGATATGAATATAAACATCAAGATATTAATATAAACATCAAGATATTAATATAAACATCAAGATGTGAATAATAACAAAGATGTGAATATAAACATCAAGATATGAATAATAACAAAGATATGAATATAAACATCAAGATATTAATATAAACATCAAGATGTGAATAATAACAAAGATGTGAATATAAACATCAAGATATGAATAATAACAAAGATATGAATATAAACATCAAGATATTAATATAAACATCAAGATGTGAATAATAACAAAGATGTGAATATAAACATCAAGATGTGAATATAAACATCAAGATGTGAACATCAAGTAAATGGATCCGTAAAAGAGAAAAGAGATGGGGGAAATAGAGACAAGAGACACGAGGAGTCAGTTGTTTCCTTAATCTCGGGGTCTTAGCACACTGTTCATGATGCTCAATTGACACGCCTCGGAATTCTGGGATAAGCCGTACCATTCAGACTCGTCTCTGGAACACTAGAGAGAGAAGGGGGAGAGGAGGGGGAGAGGGGATAGGTAGAGGAGGGGAGAAGAGTGGAGAGAGGAAGGGGGAGGGAGAGAGGTAGGGAGGGGGAGGGAGAGAGAGAGGAAGAGGAGAAGAGAGGGGAGGGGAGAGTAGGGGGAAGGAGAGAGGAAGAGGTGAAGAGAAGGGAGGGGAGAGGGAGAGAAGGGGGAGGGAGGGAGAAAGAGGAGAGAGGAAGGGGAAGGGAGAGAGGTAGGGAGAGGGAGGGAGAGAGGAAGAGGAGAAGAGAGGGGAGGGGAGAGTAGGGGGAGGGAGAGAGGAAGAGGAGAAAAGAAGGGAGGGGAGAGGGAGAGAAGGGGGAGGGAGGGAGAGAAGGGGGAGGGAGGGAGAAAGTACGGTAAGAGAGGAGAGGGGGGAAGGAGTCATAAAGAAAGTAAGAAACTACTAATCTACTCTACAGTAGAAACTACTAGTCTACTCTACAGTATATCACCTGTCAGAGGTTGGACAGTAGAAACTACTAGTCTAATCTACAGTAGAAACTACTAGTCTACTCTACAGTATATAACCTGTCAGAGTTTAGACAGTAGAAACTACTAGTCTACTCTACAGTAGAAACTACTAGTCTACTCTACAGTAGAAACTACTAGTCTACTCTACAGTAGAAACTACTAGTCTACTCTACAGTATATAACCTGTCAGAGGTTGGACAACATTTTTTTTAAAGGTCTAATTAGGTCATACATTTGGCCCTCCAATTAAAAGACTCTCTCAGGATGATACAGAGAGACTCATCCATGCTTTTATAACCAGCAGGCTTGACTACTGTAAAGCTCTCCTGTCTGGTCTACCCAAGAAAGCCATTGGTCAACTACAAAACATACAGCATGCTGCAGGGTACTGACCAAGACCAGATGGAGAACACATTACACCGGTTTTAAGGTCTCTGTACTGTAAAACATACAGCATGCTGCAGGGTACTGACCCAGACCAGACAGAGAACACATTACACCGGTTTTAAGGTCTCTGTACTGTAAAACATACAGCATGCTGCAGGGTACTGACCAAGACCAGACAGAGAACACATTACACCGGTTTTAAGGTCTCTGTACTGTAAAACATACAGCATGCTGCAGGGTACTGACCAAGACCAGACAGAGAACACATTACACCGGTTTTAAGGTCTCTGTACTGTAAAACATACAGCATGCTGCAGGGTACTGACCAAGACCAGACAGAGAACACATTACACCGGTTTTAGGGTCTCTGTACTGTAAAACATACAGCATGCTGCAGGGTACTGACCCAGACCAGACAGAGAACACATTACACCGGTTTTAAGGTCTCTGTACTGTAAAACATACAGCATGCTGCAGGGTACTGACCAAGACCAGACAGAGAACACATTACACCGGTTTTAAGGTCTCTGTACTGTAAAACATACAGCATGCTGCAGGGTACTGACCAAGACCAGACAGAGAACACATTACACCGGTTTTAAGGTCTCTGTACTGTAAAACATACAGCATGCTGCAGGGTACTGACCAAGACCAGACAGAGAACACATTACACCGGTTTTAAGGTCTCTGTACTGTAAAACATACAGCATGCTGCAGGGTACTGACCAAGACCAGACAGAGAGAACACATTACACCGGTTTTAAGGTCTCTGTACTGTAAAACATACAGCATGCTGCAGGGTACTGACCAAGACCAGACAGAGAGAACACATTACACCGGTTTTAAGGTCTCTGTACTGTAAAACATACAGCATGCTGCAGGGTACTGACCAAGACCAGATGGAGAACACATTACACCGGTTTTAAGGTCTCTGTACTGTAAAACATACAGCATGCTGCAGGGTACTGACCAAGACCAGACAGAGAGAACACATTACACCGGTTATAAGGTCTCTGTACTGTAAAACATACAGCATGCTGCAGGGTACTGACCCAGACCAGACAGAGAGAACACATTACACCGGTTTTAAGGTCTCTGTACTGTAAAACATACAGCATGCTGCAGGGTGGGTACTGACCAAGACCAGACAGAGAACACATTACACCGGTTTTAAGGTCTCTGTACTGTAAAACATACAGCATGCTGCAGGGTGGGTACTGACCAAGACCAGACAGAGAGAACACATTACACCGGTTTTAAGGTCTCTGTACTGTAAAACATACAGCATGCTGCAGGGTACTGACCAAGACCAGACAGAGAACACATTACACCGGTTTTAAGGTCTCTGCACTGGCTGCCTGTCAGTTTTAGAATTCATTTGAAGATTCTTCTATTGGTTTTTAAATCAATCCACATTTTGTGCACCCCAATACATGTCAGACATGCTTTATTAAAAAAAAAATATTTTACCCTTTTTCGTGGTATCCAATTGGTAGTTACAGTCTTGTCTCATCGCTGCAACTCCCGTACGGACTCGGGAGAGGCGAAGGTCGAGAGCCATGCGTCCTCCGAAACACAACCCAGCCAAGCCGCACTGCTTCTTAACACAATATCCGCTTAACCCGGAAGCCAGCCACACCAATGTGTCCACGTGTGCCCGGCTGCACAGGAGTCCCTGCAGACCAAACCCTCCCCTAACCCGGACGACACTGGGCCAATTGTGCGCTGCCCCATGGGTCTCCCGGTCGGGGCCAGCAGCGACAGAGCCTGGACACGAACCAGGATCTCTAGTGGCACAGCTAGCAAACTTCGACCACTGCACCGCTCGGGAGGCCAGACATGCTGTTAAGTACCCAGTAGGTCCCTCAGGTCCTCTACTCTTTTAACTATCCCAAAGCCCAGGACCAAGAGGCATGGAGAGACAGCCTGTAGTTACTATGCCCCCAGCCTTTAGTTATTATGCCCCCAGTCTCTGGAATAGCGTGCCAGAGAACCTGAGGGGGACCGAAACTGTGGACTCAATTAAAAGAGATCTTAAAAACACACATTTTAGCTTTGATTTTCCTCAGGAGGCTTTTTAGTTCTTCAGTTTGTGTCATTCTTTTGTTATGTTTGTTGTGCAGTAAATATTTCAGCTTTTAGTTTCATTGTTCTTTATTAGTTTTTTCCCCCTGTAAAGCACATTGTATTACATCCATGTCTGAAATGTGGTGTATAAATAAATCTTGATTTGATTTAAAAGTCCAGTGTCTTTTTAAAGTAAAGTTTCTTCCTGTGTTAGCTACAGTGCCCATTTAAATGTGTTTGACCCGGGCCTGAATGGAGGGCTGCTGCTCACGACAAAGACGATGTAATTATGACCAATTACAAGCAGATTTCCTTCTCCTTTCTGTTAATTCCGGCTCCGCTGATGCATGAGTATGAGGGTCTTTCATTTCAATAAGGCCAAATGCTGATGACTCAGTCAAGCAGAAAACTCTCTCTCAGTCTCTCTGTCTCGGTCTCGGTCTCTCTCTCTCTCTCTCTCTCTCTCTCTCTCTCTCTCTCTCTCTCTCTCTCTCTCTCTCTCTCTCTCTCTCTCTCTCTCTCTCTCTCTCTCTCTCTCTCTCTCTCTCTCTCTCTCGGTCTCGGTCTCTCTGTCTCTCTCTCTCGGTCTCGGTCTCGGTCTCTCGGTCTCTCTCTCTCTCTCTCTCTCTCTCTCTCTCTCTCTCTCTCTCTCTCTCTCTCTCTGTCTCGGTCTCGGTCTCTCTCTCTCGGTCTCTCTCTCGGTCTCTCTCTCTCTCTCTCTCTCTCTCTCTCTCTCTCTCTCTCTCTCTCTCTCTCTCTCTCTCTCTCTCTCTCTCTCTCTCTCTCTCTCTCTCTCTCTCTCTCTCTCTCTCTCTCTCTCTCTCTCTCTCTCTCTCGCTCCGCTATATGAGATGAATTTTGGTCTATTTAAAAGTAAAGTTGGAAGGGACTTTAAGTGGTTTCAAGCTTATTTTAGGAAGTGTTGTAACATACTAGTTACAGGGCATTCAGAAAGTGTTCAGACCCCTTGACTTTTTCCACACGTTGTTACGTTACAGCCTTATTATAAAATGGATTGAAAACATGTTTTTCCGCATACACACAATACCCCATAATGACGGAGCGAAAACAGTTTTTAAGAAATGTTTGCAAGTATTATGCATATATATATTGTTACTTCTGACTTCTGTTGACTGCATATATTATGCAGTCAACAGAAGTCAGAAGTAACAATATAAACATTCACTTACCTTTGATGATCTTCATCAGAATGTACTCCCAGGAATCGCAGTTCCACAATAAATGTTAGTTTTGTTCGATAATGTCCATAATTTATGTCCAAATTCCTCCTTGTTGTTCTAGCGTTCAGTACACTTTCCAAACTCACGACGCGCAGGCACGTCCAGCAGGAAGTACGGACGAAAAGTAAAAAAAGTTATATTACAGTCCGTAAAAACATGACAAACGAAGTATTGAATCAATCTTTAGGATGTTTTTAACATAATTCTTCAATAATGTTCCAACAGGAGTATTCTTGTGTCTTCAGAATTGGGATGGAACAGAGCTCGCTCACACGTGAACGCACATGGTCAGAGCATGGTCACTTCATGGCAGACCTGACTTATTCCTCTCTCCTTCGGCCCCACTAAACAGTAGAGGCATCAGACAAGGTTCTAACGACTGTTGACATCTAGTGGAAGCCTTAGGAAGTGCAACATTACCAATATCCCACTGTATCTTCAATAGGAGCCGAGTTGAAAATGGACCAACCTCAGATTTCTCACTTTCTGGTTGGATTTTTTCTCAGGTTTTTGCCTGCCTGATGAGTTCTGTTATACTCACAGACATCATTCAAACAGTTTTAGAAACGTCAGAGTGTTTTCTATCCAAATCTACTAATACTATGCATATTTTAGCTTTTATGCCTTTGTAGCAGGCCGTTTACTCTGAGCATGCTTTTCATCCGGACGTGAAAATACTGCCCCCTACCCCAAATAAGTTTTAATAAGGTCTGTATCACACCTCATGTAGCCCAGCCCATAGTCCTATATGTTTTAATAAGGTTTGTATCACACCTCATGTAGCCCTGCCCATAGTCCTATATGTTTTAATAAGGTTAGTATCACACCTCATGTAGCCTAGCCCATAGTCCTATATGTTTTAATAAGGTTAGTATCACGCCTCATGTAGCCTAGCCCATAGTCCTATATGTTTTAATAAGGTTAGTATCACACCTCATGTAGCCTAGCCCTTAGTCCTATATGTTTTAATAAGGTTAGTATCACACCTCATGTAGCCTAGCCCATAGTCCTATATGTTTTAATAAGGTTAGTACCACACCTCATGTAGCCTAGCCCATAGTCCTATATGTTTTAATAAGGTTAGTATCACACCTCATGTAGCCTAGCCCATAGTCCTATATGTTTTAATAATGTTAGTATCACACCTCATGTAGCCTAGCCCATAGTCCTATATGTTTTAATAAGGTTAGTATCACACCTCATGTAGCCTAGCCCATAGGCCTATATGTTTTAATAAGGTTAGTATCACACCTCATGTAGCCTAGCCCATAGACCTATATGTTTTAATAAGGTTAGTATCACACCTCATGTAGCCTAGCCCATAGTCCTATATGTTTTAATAAGGTTAGTATCACACCTCATGTAGCCTAGCCCATAGTCCTATATGTTTTAATAATGTTAGTATCACACCTCATGTAGCCTAGTCCTATATGTTTTAATAAGGTTAGTACCACACCTCATGTAGCCCAGCCCATAGTCCTATATGTTTTAATAAGGTTAGTATCACACCTCATGTAGCCTAGCCCATAGTCCTATATGTTTTAATAAGGTTAGTATCACACCTCATGTAGCCTAGCCCATAGTCCTATATGTTTTAATAAGGTTAGTATCACACCTCATGTAGCCTAGCCCATAGTCCTATATGTTTTAATAAGGTTAGTATCACACCTCATGTAGCCTAGCCCATAGGCCTATATGTTTAATAAGGTTTGTATCACAACTAAAGTGAACGAAAAACGTAATAAAATGAAGCACATGAATCTGCTTTACAACAGGTGTAGAGCCTAACTTGCATACATACGAAGCGCGTGAGTTTACAAGTTCGGGGGAGATCATTTTCACCATAAAAATGCACATTTATAATAAAAGCATTAGATGCATAATTGCATTTGTGATGTCTTTTGATAATGGTGTTTTCCTGCTAATGGAACATTTGCGCTTATAGCCTACTACCGTGTGTGCTTATAATGTGAAGAAATAGCCTCATAGTTTAGCAACATTTAAAGCTAACTGTTCTGATCTGTTGCATCAGGCTCATTGCTTAAAGCAGGTTTTTTTTAGTGGTTGTATTAATTTGGGATCTATCACATCCCACGACTGCAATGGACTATGTTTGGAATATTTATTTCTCACACAGAATGGAATAGGTCAACTTTTGTACTATGGGGGATAGTAGATTGACAGGCGAGTGCTTCTGCTGTTCATTAGGCCTACTCATGTTGTTGTCTGACGAAAAGTAAATGTGGACAGTTCTTCCAATATCTTCAATATGCGTCTCGGAATTGGATAAGTTGCGCAGTTGCGTCCCCGATGTCACGCCCTGACCTTAGAGATCCTTTTTATGTCTCTATTTTGGTTTGGTCAGGGCGTGAGTTGGGGTGGGTATTATATGTTCTATGTTCTATGTTTTGTAGTTCTATGTTTTGGCCGGGTAGGGTTCTCAATCAGGGACAGCTGTCTATCGTTATCTCCGATTGAGAACCATACTTAGGTAGCCTTTTTTCCCACCTGTCTTGGTGGGAAGTTGACTTTGTTTAGGCCACATAGCCTTCAGCTTCACGGTTTATTTTTGTAATGTTTATTGTTTTGTTCGGCGTCATTTTTATTAAATAAAAGAAAATGTACGCTCACCACGCTGCACCTTGGTCCTCTTCTTTTCACGGCCGTGACAGAACTTCCCACCACCAACAAAGGACCAAGCAGCGTGGCCAGGAGAGGCAGCCCCCAAAACCTTTTGGGGGGAGGGGGCACACGGGACGGTCGGCGGAGCCGAGGATGGAACCAGAGCCAGTCGGGGTGAACTTGGAGGGGAGCGAAGGTAGTGAAGCAGAGACAGTGAAGGAGAGATTGGAGGAGAGAGCTATGAGAGAGCTGCTGTGTTGGTGCATGAGGCACGACATTCGCCCTACAGAGTGTGTCCTCGGGGTGATGTCACCTGAGTCAGCTCTCCATACTCGTCCTGAGGTGCGTGCTAGCCGTCTGGTGAAGACTGTGCCAACCCCACGCACCAGGCCTCCTGTGCGCCTCCCCAGCCCTGCACGTCTTGTGCCAGCTTGGCGCTCCAGACCTCCAGTGCGCCTCCACAGCCCGGTGAGTCCTGCGCCGGCTCTACGCAGGGTTTCCCCAGTTCGCCAGGAGAACCCAGTGCGGCCTGTTCCAGCTCCCCGCACGTGCCGGGCTAAGGTGGGCATGCTGACAAGAGGAGCGGTGCAAGTGCTAAGCACCAGAGCTCCAGTGCTCCCCCACAGCCCGGTGCGCTACCTTCCAGCTCCCCGAATCGGCCGGGCTAGAGTGGGCATCCAGCCAGGTCGGAGGATGCCGGCTCAGCGCATCTGGCCGCCAGTACGTCTCTACGGCCCGGGATATCCTGCGCCGGCTCTGCGCACTGTGTCTCCGGTGCGTCTGCATAGCCCAGTGCGTCCTGTGCCTGCGCCCCGCATCTGTAGGGCGAAAATAACCATCCAGCCAGGATGGGTTGTGCAGGCTCTACGCTCAAGACCTCCAGTGCGCCTCCACGGCCCAGTGTATCCTGTGCCTGTTCCCAGAAGGACAGGGCCTCCTGTATGTCTCTCCAGCCTGGTGAGTCCTGTGGCAGCTCAACGTACCAGATTGCCCATACGTCTCCTCCCTCCAGTGATGATCCATGGCACGAAGCCTCCAGTGATGATCCATGGCACGAAGCCTCCAGTGATGATCAATGGCAAAAAGCCTCCAGTGATGATCCATGGCACGAAGCCTCCAGTGATGATCCATGGCACAAAGCCTCTAGTGGTGATCCAGGGCAGGAAGCCTCCAGTGATGATCCATGGCACGAAGCCTCCAGTGATGATCCATGGCAAGAAGCCTCCAGTGATGATCCATGGCACGAAGCCTCCAGTGATGATCCATGGCAAGAATCCTCCAGTGATGATCCATGGCACGAAGCCTCTAGTGGTGATCCATGGCAAGAAGCCTCCAGTGATGATCAATGGCAAAAAGCCTCCAGTGATGATCCATGGCACGAAGCCTCCAGTGATGATCCATGGCACGAAGCCTCTAGTGGTGATCCAGGGCAGGAAGCCTCCAGTGATGATCCATGGCACGAAGCCTCCAGTGATGATCCATGGCAAGAAGCCTCCAGTGATGATCCATGGCACGAAGCCTCCAGTGATGATCCATGGCAAGAATCCTCCAGTGATGATCCATGGCACGAAGCCTCCAGTGAGGAGTCATGGCATGAAACCTCCAACGAAGGCCTCCAGAGAAGGCCTCCAGTCCGGAGCCTCCAGCGACGTTCTCCAGTCCGGAGCCTCCAGCGACGTTCTCCAGTCTGGAGCCTCCAGCGACATTCTCCAGTCCGGAGCCTCCAGCGACATTCTCCAGTCCGGAGCCTCCAGCGACGGCCTCCAGTCCGGAGACTCCAACGACGTTCTCCAGTCCGGAGCCTCCAGCGACATTCTCCAGTCCGGAGCCTCCAGCGAGGGTGCCCAGTCCGGGGCCCGCAGCGAGGGTGCCCAGTCCGGGGTTGCGGCGAGGGCGTCATTTTTATTAAATAAAATAAAATGTACGCTCACCACGCTGCACCTTGGTCCTCTTCTTTTCACGGCCGTGACACCCGATGTGTCGGTCTTCACTTGTAGCCTGCGAGAAAGACCCAATTAGGTGACTGAGAGCCATGTGAATGAGAGGTGCTTCGGGAACACAGCCGGGAGATAGGAATTATAATTATTATATTCAGCCCAAGGGCACAACGGCCACTGGCCGCATAAGGCAAGGATTTTGTAGGGAACATTACGGCCACACAAAGGGGATGCAGCTGGGACATTTGAAGCGTTATCAAGTGCTTGTCAAATTGTTAATGAGAGACTGATGAAGTGTGTACAGCCTGCGCAAAAATCAGAGCTCATGCCTTTTCATGCAACTTTTATCAAAAAATCATTAGAGTCGCATCATGCAGCCTTATAATGTATTAAACATATAGCCCAATGTTTGTATCACAACTAAAGTTACATAAATAACTCTAAATTAAGCATATCAAATCATTTGGAGAAAATATCCTTTCTATTTTATTCAGCTTTGTTCAAATGTATTCTTCATAATGTAAAATAATGCCACTGAATGCTAAGCAGATGTTGTCTGCTAAATGAACTAGTGCCACACGGCAACCGTGGAGTAGTTGTTATGGGGGCTTATGTGCTTTGCTCAATGGCACAACGGCAGGCATCTAGGATTTGATACCAGAAACCTATCTATCTTGTATATGTTTTTGCTGTTTGTTTGTTGTTTTAGAGTCAAAAATATTACCCACACATCTCCGTTTTTGGATAGATAACTCTTCGTGTTGTTGTTTGTTTAGTGTTTTCCAATTTTACCAGAAGTGGTTAGAGTCTATGGATTCTTCAATTACATTGAGCTGATTTCTGATGTGCTGTTCCTTCTTTTTCATAGTGTATTTCTGTATTGATTTAGTGATTCATCATAGTTAAGGCGTAGACTCAGGTTTTCTGGGTCTCTGTGTTTTTGGTTGGACAGGTTTCTCAATTTCTTTCTTAGGTTATGGCATTCTTCATCAAACCATTTGTCATTGTTGTTTGTTTTCTGGTTTAATTTTTTTTGATTTGTTAGGGAAGCTGACAGGTAAAATATACTGTTTAGGTTTTCTAGTACCAAGTTTACACCTATTACAGTGAAAAGTTTTGTCCAGGAAGTTGTCTAAAATTAATTGAATTTGTTGTTGACTAATTGTTTTTTTCTTAGGTTTTCACAATACTTTCCTTCCAGCATTTCTTAATATTATTCAGTTCCTTTGGCTTTGATGCCTCATGATTGAATATTTCTCTGTTCAAGTAGACTGTGATTTTGCTGTGAACTGATAGGGGTGTCAGTGGGCTGACTGTGAATGCTCTGAGAGACTCTGGGTTGAGGCCAGTGATAAAGTAGTCTACAGTACTACTGCCAAGAGATGAGCTATAGGTGTACCTACCATAGGAGTTCCCTCGAAGCCTACCATTGACTCTGTACGTACCCAGCGTGCGACAGAGCTGCAGGAGTTGTGACCCGTTCTGGACGGCTATGTGTTCGTAGTTGTGCCTCCCTCCCTCATATGCCCCATATGAGGGAGGGAATGCTGTCGCATCCAGGTAGGTGTTTGTCCCCCTGTGTGCTGAAGGTGTCAGGTTCTTGTCCAGTTCTGGCATTTAGGTCGCCACAGACTAGTACATGTCCCTGGGCCTGGAAATAATTGATCTCCCCCTCCAGGATGGAGAAGCTGTCTTCATTAAAGTATGGGGATTCTAGTGGGGGGGATATAGGTAGCACACAGGAGGACATTTTTCTCTGTTGATATAATTTCCTTTAAAATTTCTATCCAAATGCAAAATGTTCCTGTTTTGATTAATTCAATAGAGTGAATTAGGTCTGCTCTATACCAAATTAGCATACCCACCGAGTCCCTTCCCTGTTTCACACCTGGTACCTCTCTCTCTCTCTCTCTCTCTCTCTCTCTCTCTCTCTCTCTCTCTCTCTCTCTCTCTCTCTCTCTCTCTCTCTCTCTCTCTCTCTCTCTCTCTCTCTCTCTCTCTCTCTCTCTCTCTCTCTCTCTCTCTCTCTCTCTCTCTCTCTCTCTCTCTCTCTCTCTCTACCTATATCTATCTATCTATCTCCTCTCCCCTCCTCTTCCTTCCTCAGCCCTCCTCTCCTCTCCTCTCCTCTCCTCTCCTCTCCTCTCCTCTCCTCTCCTCTCCTCTCCTCTCCTCTCCTCTCCTCTCCTCTCCCCTCCTCTTCCTTCCTCTTCCTTCCTCTTCCTTCCTCACCTCTCCTCTCCTCTCCTCTCCTCTTCCTTCCTCTTCCTTCCTCTCCTCTCCTCTCCTCTCCTCTCCTCTCCTCTCCTCTCCTCTCCTCTCTTCTCCTCTCTCCTCTCCCATCATTTGTATTCTGAAGAAAACAAGTTTATTTATATTTCCTGCATGTTGTGAGATTCATCATCCGTTACGTTGCTATGAATGTTATTCCCCCTAACCTCCCTACCAATAAATCATTAAATTCCCCCCCTTTCTCTCTCTCTCTCTCTCTCTCTCTCTCTGTCTCTCTCTGTCTCTCTCTGTCTCCCTCTGTCTCCGTCTGTCTCTGTCTGTCTCTCTCTGTCTGTCTGTCTGTCTGTCTGTCTGTCTGTCTGTCTGTCTGTCTGTCTGTCTGTCTGTCTGTCTGTCTGTCTGTCTGTCTGTCTGTCTGTCTGTCTCTCTCTCACTCTCTCTCTGTCTTGGAGAGCGTCAGGTTATTTACCCCTTACAGCACAGAAAGGGAGTGAGAGATGGAGAGAAGAGGCTGTTTAATGTAGAGTTTTTTTCTTTCTGTCTATCACTATGAGTTTGCTGGGGAATTCGCACATCTGTTATGACAAGACAACACTGGAGTTTCTGGTATTCTCATGTGTGATGTTGATGATAATAAATAGGGCTGTGTCTGTCACATTACTCTCTAATACACGGTGTGCGACCCAATTCAGTCATAACAGGCAGGTGTAGGGCCCAATTCAGTCATAAGAGGCCGGCGTAGGGCCCAATTCAGTCATAACAGGCCGGCGTAGGGCCCAATTCAGTCATAACAGGCCGGCGTAGGGCCCAATTCAGTCATAACAGGCCCGGCGTAGGGCCCAATTCAGTCATAACAGGCCGGCGTAGGGCCCAATTCAGTCATAGCATTATAACCACTACTATATAAACACCTGTTATGATGATGAGGTGAGATAGGAGGCGATTTGAATTAAATTGTGTTTACTCGATGAATTAAATGTGACATGTCATTCAGACCAGCCGCTGGAGCCTGGAGGATCTCTGATTGATTCTTTTCACTGAACCACTTCCTGGTTCATAGACTTGAAAGAACGTAGTTAGAGGAGAAATGGCGGACACTACGGGTTCAAGTGGCATATTTGTTACTTACAGGGAGAAATTAAATAACCACATTTGGTTATTTTTTTGTATGTTTCCATGTTTTATTATTTATTGTTTATTAACTGTAGCATCATCTCAGGGCCAATGAGTGTAACATTTGGGGCTACTAACCTGCTAGCTTGTCACGTCTACTCTCGCTCCTCCTCTCTGGCGCTCGTTGTCGCCGGTTGTCTCATCATTACGCACACCTGCCACCATCGTTACGCGCACCTGCCACCATCGTTACGCGCACCTGCCACCATCGTTACGCGCACCTGCCACCATCGTTACGCACACCTGCCACTATCGTTACGCACACCTGCCACTATCGTTACGCACACCTGCCATCATCGTTACGCACACCTGCCACCATCGTTACGCACACCTGCCACCATTGTTACGCGCACCTGCCACCATTGTTACGCGCACCTGCCACCATTGTTACGCGCACCTGCCACCATTGTTACTCGCACCTGCCACCATCGTTACGCACACCTGCCACCATTGTTACGCGCACCTGTGACTCATGACACTCACCTGGACTCCATCACCTTCCTGATTACCTCCCCTTTGTCTGTCACTCCCTTTGGTTCTTTCTTCAGGCGTTATTGTTTCTGTTTATATGTGTCATGTCTGTACGCTACTCGTGTTTCTTGTTTTGGTCCACGTGTGAGCGACAGCCTATGCTGCGGGACTGCAGCCGGATTCTGTAGAGAAAGGTTTCCCAAACGTTTTCACTCATGCCACTCTTCCATCATTGGAGAACGTTTTGCCATGTCTTTTGCCATGTCATATGTGTGTTCATGTGATATCAAACAGCGCAACAAGAGTGAATCAAACAGCGCAACAAGAGTGAATCAAACAGCGTAACAAGAGTGAATCAAACAGCGCAACAAGAGTGAATCAAACAGCGTAACAAGAGTGAATCAAACAGCGCAACAAGAGTGAATCAAACAGCGTAACAAGAGTGAATCAAACAGCGCAACAAGAGTGAATCAAACAGCGCAACAAGAGTGAATCAAACAGCGCAACAAGAGTGAATCAAACAGCGCAACAAGAGTGAATCAAACAGCGCAACAAGAGTGAATCAAACAGCGCAACAAGAGTGAATCAAACAGCGCAACAAGAGTGAATCAAACAGTGTAACTAAATCACAGGGCTAGAGAACGTTTGTTGACATGGACTAGTTGATCTGGACATTTCTGACAAGTCATAAATAGCTCTCTATTTAAGGTCTGCATCAACAGGAAAACTGCTGACCCACTAACCAATTTTCGAAATTTTAACTCGTGCATTTTACTATAACAACTTTCAACAGTAAATTGAAAGCCGGACTGAGTTTTTGTTTTTAACCGTTTAAATAGATAAATGAACCATAAACCAGTATAACCATCTCAATACTTAGCCAGCTAGCCGCTAATCTAATAGCAATACACCTGCCTGTTATGACTGAATTGGGCCCTACGCCGGCCTCTTATGACTGAATTGGGCCCTACGCCGGGCCTCTTATGACTGAATTGGGCCCTACGCCGGCCTCTTATGACTGAATTGGGCCCTACACCGGCCTGTTATGACTGAATTGCGCCCTACGCCGGCCTCTAATGACTGAATTGGGCCCTACGCCGGCCTGTTATGACTGAATTGGGCCCTACGCCGGCCTGTTATGACTGAATTGGGCCCTACGCCGGGCCTGTTATGACTGAATTGGGCCCTACGCCGGCCTGTTATGACTGAATTGGGCCCTACGCGCGTAACGATGGTGGCAGGTGCGAGTAACAATGGTGGCAGGTGCGC
Organism: Salvelinus alpinus; assembly: GCF_045679555.1. Taxonomy (NCBI): domain Eukaryota; kingdom Metazoa; phylum Chordata; class Actinopteri; order Salmoniformes; family Salmonidae; genus Salvelinus; species Salvelinus alpinus. The sequence continues at coordinate 4,228,963 of NC_092093.1, read as the reverse complement.
GTAACAATGGTGGCAGGTGCGCGTAACAATGGTGGCAGGTGCGCGTAACAATGGTGGCAGGTGTGCGTAACGATGGTGGCAGGTGTGCGTAACGATGATGGCAGGTGTGCGTAACGATGATGGCAGGTGTGCGTAACGATGATGGCAGGTGTGCGTAACGATGGTGGCAGGTGTGCGTAACGATGGTGGCAGGTGCGCGTAACGATGGTGGCAGGTGTGCGTAACGATGATGGCAGGTGCGCGTAACGATGGTTGCAGGTGCGCGTAACGATGGTGGCAGGTGTGCGTAACGATGGTGGCAGGTGCGCGTAACGATGGTGGCAGGTGTGCGTAACGATGGTGGCAGGTGCGCGTAACGATGGTGGCAGGTGTGCGTAATGATGAGACAACCGGCGACAACGAGCGCCAGAGAGGAGGAGCGAGAGTAGACGTGACAAGCTAGCAGGTTAGTAGCCCCAAATGTTACACTCATTGGCCCTGAGATGATGCTAGAGTTAATAAACAATAAATAATAAAACATGGAAACATACAAAAAAATAACCAAATGTGGTTATTTAATTTCTCCCTGTAAGTAACAAATATGCCACTTGAACCCGTAGTGTCCGCCATTTCTCCTCTAACTACGTTCTTTCAAGTCTATGAACCAGTTAGTGGTTCAGTGAAAAGAATCAATCAGAGATCCTCCAGGCTCCAGCGGCTGGTCTGAATGACATGTCACATTTAATTCATCGAGTAAACACAATTTAATTCAAATCGCCTCCTATCTCACCTCATCATCATAACAGGTGTTTATATAGTAGTGGTTATAATGCTACCTCATAACAGGTATTTATATAGTAGTGGTTATAGTGCTACCTCATCAACAGGTGTTTATATAGTAGTGGTTATAATGCTACCTCATAACAGGTGTTTATATAGTAGTGGTTATAATGCTAACTCATAACAGGTATTTATATAGTAGTGGTTATAATGCTAACTCATAACAGGTGTTTATATAGTAGTGGTTATAATGCTACCTCGTAACAGGTGTTTATATAGTAGTGGTTATAATGCTAACTCATAACAGGTGTTTATATAGTAGTGGTTATAATGCTACCTCATAACAGGTGTTTATATAGTAGTGGTTATAATGCTAACTCATAACAGGTATTTATATAGTAGTGGTTATAATGCTAACTCATAACAGGTATTTATATAGTAGTGGTTATAATGCTAACTCATAACAGGTGTTTATATAGTAGTGGTTATAATGCTACCTCGTAACAGGTGTTTATATAGTAGTGGTTATAATGCTACCTCATAACAGGTATTTATATAGTAGTGGTTATAATTCTACCTCGTAACAGGTGTTTATATAGTAGTGGTTATAATGCTACCTCATAACAGGTGTTTATATAGTAGTGGTTATAATGCTACCTCATAACAGGTGTTTATATAGTAGTGGTTATAATGCTAACTCATAACAGGTGTTTATATAGTAGTGGTTATAATGCTAACTCATAACAGGTATTTATATAGTAGTGGTTATAATGCTAACTCATAACAGGTGTTTATATAGTAGTGGTTATAATGCTAACTCATAACAGGTATTTATATAGTAGTGGTTATAATGCTACCTCATCATCATAACAGGTATTTATATAGTAGTGGTTATAATGCTACCTCATAACAGGTATTTATATAGTAGTGGTTATAATTCTACCTCGTAACAGGTGTTTATATAGTAGTGGTTATAATGCTACCTCATAACAGGTGTTTATATAGTAGTGGTTATAATGCTACCTCATAACAGGTGTTTATATAGTAGTGGTTATAATGCTAACTCATAACAGGTGTTTATATAGTAGTGGTTATAATGCTAACTCATAACAGGTATTTATATAGTAGTGGTTATAATGCTAACTCATAACAGGTGTTTATATAGTAGTGGTTATAATGCTAACTCATAACAGGTATTTATATAGTAGTGGTTATAATGCTACCTCATCATCATAACAGGTATTTATATAGTAGTGGTTATAATGCTACCTCATCATCATAACAGGTATTTATATAGTAGTGGTTATAATGCTACCTCATAACAGGTATTTATATAGTAGTGGTTATAATGCTACCTCATCATCATAACAGGTGTTTATATAGTAGTGGTTATAATGCTACCTCATAACAGGTGTTTATATAGTAGTGGTTATAATGCTACCTCATAACAGGTGTTTATATAGTAGTGGTTATAATGCTACCTCATAACAGGTGTTTATATAGTAGTGGTTATAACGTTACCTCATAACAGGTATTCATACAGTAGTGGTTATAATGTAACCTCATCAGTTTAACAGGTATTTATATCGTTGTGGTTATAACGCTACCTCATAAATATAGAAGGTAATTCCAGTCATCCGGAATGTCATAGGACAATCTGTCATTCACATCTGGCTTCGAGGAGCATTTCTCGGAGACGAGGTTTACCAACAAACTAGAAAATCATTCAGTGGCCTGACAATCCTTGAATAATTCTGAACAAACCTTCTATAATATCCAGAAAAAAACAAGGAATGCCCTCACTTCCTTTGTGATCCTTGGAACAAGTCCGGTCTTGAGTGCAGACACTGTGTCTTCATCAGGCTCGATTTCCCTCTCAGAAGGGGGAATACCCCAAAGTACTTCACGGATGACTGGAATAAATTACAATTGGAAAGAGAGAGCTTGAGTCCATTCTCTGAGACACCGAGACAACACCTTCCTTCATTTAACCTCTCTTCGTGCTCCTCCAGCGTCTCAGAAAAGATGATTAGGTCATCAAGGAAGGCAATTACTTCCTTCAGGTTTTCTCCCTGCCGTTGAACTTCTTTCTTTGTCCGCTGAAAAGTAGCAGGTGGTAAATTGAACTGCCAGTTTCCAAAAGGAGAGGTAAATGACATCTTAAGCTTGTTGCCTTCTTCCATCTTGATCTGATAACAGCCGCTAGTCCAGTACGGTGAACCATTTGGACCCAGCTTGTTGCCGTCTTCCATCTTGATCTGATAATAGCCGCTAGTCCAATACGGTGAACCATTTGGACCCAGCTTGTTGCCGTCTTCCATCTTGATCTGATAATAGCCGCTAGTCCAGTACGGTGAACCATTTGGACCCAGCTTGTTGCCGTCTTCCATCTTGATCTGATAATAGCCGCTAGTCCAGTACGGTGAACCATTTGGACCCAGCTTGTTGCCGTCTTCCATCTTGATCTGATAACAGCCGCTAGTCCAGTACGGTGAACCATTTGGACCCAGCTTGTTGCCTTCTTCCATCTTGATCTGATAACAGCCGCTAGTCCAGTACGGTGAACCATTTGGACCCAGCTTGTTGCCGTCTTCCATCTTGATCTGATAATAGCCGCTAGTCCAGTACGGTGAACCATTTGGACCCAGCTTGTTGCCGTCTTCCATCTTGATCTGATAACAGCCGCTAGTCCAGTACGGTGAACCATTTGGACCCAGCTTGTTGCCGTCTTCCATCTTGATCTGATAACAGCCGCTAGTCCAGTACGGTGAACCATTTGGACCCAGCTTGTTGCCGTCTTCCATCTTGATCTGATAACAGCCGCTAGTCCAGTACGGTGAACCATTTGGACCCAGCTTGTTGCCGTCTTCCATCTTGATCTGATAACAGCCGCTAGTCCAGTACGGTGAACCATTTGGACCCAGCTTGTTGCCGTCTTCCATCTTGATCTGATAATAGCCGCTAGTCCAGTACGGTGAACCATTTGGACCCAGCTTGTTGCCGTCTTCCATCTTGATCTGATAATAGCCGCTAGTCCAGTACGGTGAACCATTTGGACCCAGCTTGTTGCCGTCTTCCATCTTGATCTGATAATAGCCGCTAGTCCAGTACGGTGAACCATTTGGACCCAGCTTGTTGCCGTCTTCCATCTTGATCTGATAATAGCCGCTAGTCCAGTACGGTGAACCATTTGGACCCAGCTTGTTGCCGTCTTCCATCTTGATCTGATAATAGCCGCTAGTCCAGTACGGTGAACCATTTGGACCCAGCTTGTTGCCGTCTTCCATCTTGATCTGATAACAGCCGCTAGTCCAGTACGGTGAACCATTTGGACCCAGCTTGTTGCCGTCTTCCATCTTGATCTGATAACAGCCGCTAGTCCAGTACGGTGAACCATTTGGACCCAGCTTGTTGCCGTCTTCCATCTTGATCTGATAACAGCCGCTAGTCCAGTACGGTGAACCATTTGGACCCAGCTTGTTGCCGTCTTCCATCTTGATCTGATAATAGCCGCTAGTCCAGTACGGTGAACCATTTGGACCCAGCTTGTTGCCGTCTTCCATCTTGATCTGATAACAGCCGCTAGTCCAGTACGGTGAACCATTTGGACCCAGCTTGTTGCCGTCTTCCATCTTGATCTGATAACAGCCGCTAGTCCAGTACGGTGAACCATTTGGACCCAGCTTGTTGCCGTCTTCCATCTTGATCTGATAACAGCCGCTAGTCCAGTACGGTGAACCATTTGGACCCAGCTTGTTGCCGTCTTCCATCTTGATCTGATAACAGCCGCTAGTCCAGTACGGTGAACCATTTGGACCCAGCTTGTTGCCGTCTTCCATCTTGATCTGATAATAGCCGCTAGTCCAGTACGGTGAACCATTTGGACCCAGCTTGTTGCCGTCTTCCATCTTGATCTGATAACAGCCGCTAGTCCAGTACGGTGAACCATTTGGACCCAGCTTGTTGCCGTCTTCCATCTTGATCTGATAACAGCCGCTAGTCCAGTACGGTGAACCATTTGGACCCAGCTTGTTGCCGTCTTCCATCTTGATCTGATAACAGCCGCTAGTCCAGTACGGTGAACCATTTGGACCCAGCTTGTTGCCGTCTTCCATCTTGATCTGATAACAGCCGCTAGTCCAGTACGGTGAACCATTTGGACCCAGCTTGTTGCCGTCTTCCATCTTGATCTGATAACAGCCGCTAGTCCAGTACGGTGAACCATTTGGACCCAGCTTGTTGCCGTCTTCCATCTTGATCTGATAACAGCCGCTAGTCCAGTACGGTGAACCATTTGGACCCAGCTTGTTGCCGTCTTCCATCTTGATCTGATAATAGCCGCTAGTCCAGTACGGTGAACCATTTGGACCCAGCTTGTTGCCGTCTTCCATCTTGATCTGATAACAGCCGCTAGTCCAGTACGGTGAACCATTTGGACCCAGCTTGTTGCCGTCTTCCATCTTGATCTGATAATAGCCGCTAGTCCAGTACGGTGAACCATTTGGACCCAGCTTGTTGCCGTCTTCCATCTTGATCTGATAACAGCCGCTAGTCCAGTACGGTGAACCATTTGGACCCAGCTTGTTGCCGTCTTCCATCTTGATCTGATAACAGCCGCTAGTCCAGTACGGTGAACCATTTGGACCCAGCTTGTTGCCGTCTTCCATCTTGATCTGATAACAGCCGCTAGTCCAGTACGGTGAACCATTTGGACCCAGCTTGTTGCCGTCTTCCATCTTGATCTGATAATAGCCGCTAGTCCAGTACGGTGAACCATTTGGACCCAGCTTGTTGCCGTCTTCCATCTTGATCTGATAATAGCCGCTAGTCCAGTACGGTGAACCATTTGGACCCAGCTTGTTGCCGTCTTCCATCTTGATCTGATAATAGCCGCTAGTCCAGTACGGTGAACCATTTGGACCCAGCTTGTTGCCGTCTTCCATCTTGATCTGATAATAGCCGCTAGTCCAGTACGGTGAACCATTTGGACCCAGCTTGTTGCCGTCTTCCATCTTGATCTGATAATAGCCGCTAGTCCAGTACGGTGAACCATTTGGACCCAGCTTGTTGCCGTCTTCCATCTTGATCTGATAACAGCCGCTAGTCCAGTACGGTGAACCATTTGGACCCAGCTTGTTGCCGTCTTCCATCTTGATCTGATAACAGCCGCTAGTCCAGTACGGTGAACCATTTGGACCCAGCTTGTTGCCGTCTTCCATCTTGATCTGATAACAGCCGCTAGTCCAGTACGGTGAACCATTTGGACCCAGCTTGTTGCCGTCTTCCATCTTGATCTGATAATAGCCGCTAGTCCAGTACGGTGAACCATTTGGACCCAGCTTGTTGCCGTCTTCCATCTTGATCTGATAACAGCCGCTAGTCCAGTACGGTGAACCATTTGGACCCAGCTTGTTGCCGTCTTCCATCTTGATCTGATAATAGCCGCTAGTCCAATACGGTGAACCATTTGGACCCAGCTTGTTGCCGTCTTCCATCTTGATCTGATAATAGCCGCTAGTCCAGTACGGTGAACCATTTGGACCCAGCTTGTTGCCGTCTTCCATCTTGATCTGATAATAGCCGCTAGTCCAGTACGGTGAACCATTTGGACCCAGCTTGTTGCCGTCTTCCATCTTGATCTGATAATAGCCGCTAGTCCAGTACGGTGAACCATTTGGACCCAGCTTGTTGCCGTCTTCCATCTTGATCTGATAATAGCCGCTAGTCCAGTACGGTGAACCATTTGGACCCAGCTTGTTGCCGTCTTCCATCTTGATCTGATAACAGCCGCTAGTCCAGTACGGTGAACCATTTGGACCCAGCTTGTTGCCGTCTTCCATCTTGATCTGATAATAGCCGCTAGTCCAGTACGGTGAACCATTTGGACCCAGCTTGTTGCCGTCTTCCATCTTGATCTGATAATAGCCGCTAGTCCAGTACGGTGAACCATTTGGACCCAGCTTGTTGCCGTCTTCCATCTTGATCTGATAATAGCCGCTAGTCCAGTACGGTGAACCATTTGGACCCAGCGACAAGGCTGAAGTTCCAACAGCATATGCTCTCCAATCCAGGGACCGACCAGGACCAACCTTCCTTAGCTTCAGAGGTAAGCCAGCAGTGGGATGCAAGGGTGGTATGCAGGTAAGCATTCAGAGGGTGAATGGGCAAGAAAAAAGATTGATGTGCCTTTGAATAGGGTATGTTAGTAGGTGCCAGGCGCACCGGTTTGTGTCAAGAACTGCAATGCTGCTGGGTTTTTCACGCTCAACAGTTTCCCGATGTGTATCAAGAATGGTCTACCACCCAAAGGACATCCAGCCAACTTGACACAACTGTGGGAAGCATTGGAGTCAACATGGCCCAGCATCCCTGTGGAACGCTTTAGACACCTTGTAGTGTCCATGTCTCGACAAATTGAGGCTGTTCTGAGGGCAAAAGGGGGGGGGGGGGGGTCGTGTGAGAGATCCTTTTTAGTTGTATAAGAGACATTTCTGAATAATACTATAAACTACATATAAACAAACAAAAAAATGTAGCAAAAATTTCCCAACAAAATCACCACGAATAAAGTAACAAAAAGTACTATATTGTCATTTTGATTGGTTGCGGAGCTATCAAACTTCACGAATCCAATCGCTTGTTAAGGAAGGAGGGGAGCGGGCGGAGAGGAGGAGGGAGAAGGATAGCAGGGAGGAAGGGAACAGGGAGGAGGGGAGCGGGCGGAGAGGAGGAGGGAGAAGGATAGCAGGGAGGAAGGGAACAGGGAGGAGGGGAGCGGGCGGAGAGGAGGAGGGAGAAGGATAGCAGGGAGGAAGAGAACAGGAAGGAGGGGAGCAGGGAGAAGGCTAGCAGGGAAGAAGGGAACAGGAAGGAGGGGAGCAGGGAGGAGGGGAGCGGGCAGAGAGGAGGAGGGAGCAGAGGGGAACAGGGGAGCAGGGAGGAGGATAGCAGGAAGGAGGGGAGCGGGCGGAGAGGAGGAGGGAGCAGAGGGGAACAGGGGAGCAGGGAGGACTTCAATGCAACAACGGATTCACTTCAAAATGGTACTAATAGACTAGCTGTTGAAAATGAGGAAGGTGCAGTTGTTTTAATAGACAAGATACAAATGGAAATCAGTACAATCATGGACATAGGAAACTCTACAGATCAATTGGGAAGAAGGGAGCAGGGAGGAGGATAGCAGGGAGGAAGGGAACAGGGAGGAGGGGAGCAGGGAGAAGGATAGCAGGGAGGAAGGGAGGAGGGAGGAGGATAGCAGGGAGGAGGGGAACAGGGAAGAGGATAGCAGGAAGGAGAGGAGCGGGCGGAGAGGAGGAGGGAGCAGAGGGGAACAGGGGAGTAGGCAGGAGGATAGCAGGGAGGAGGGGAGTAGGCAGGAGGATAGCAGGGAGAAGGGGAGCAGGGAGAAGGATAGCAGGGAGGAGGGGAGCAGTACGGAGGTGAGCAGGGAGAAGGGTGGGAGGGAAGAGGGGATCATGGAGGAGGAGAGCACGGGAGCAATGAGGACGATAGCAGGGAGGAGGGGAGCAGGAGCAAAGGGGAGGAAGTGAGCAGGGGAGCAGGGAGGAGGGGAGGAGGGGAGGAGGAGCAAGGGGAGGAGGTGAGCAGGGAAGAGGGTAGGAGGAAGGAGATATGGAGGAGGGGAGCAGTGAGGAGAGTAGGAGGGGAGAAGGGACTAGGATAGCAGGGAGGAGGGGAGCAGGGAGGAGGGGAGGATGATAGCAGGGAGGAGAGGAGCAGAGGAGTGGAGGAGGATAGCAGGGTGGAGGGGAGCAGAGAGGAGGACAGCAGGGAGGAGGGGAGCAAAGGGGGAGGGGAGGAGGGACTAGAGGAGGAGGTTAGCAGGGAAGACGGGAGGATGCTAGCAGGGAGGAGGGGAGGAAGGGAGGATGGGAGGAGGATAGAGGATAACACTGCGGAAGGGAGCAGGGAGGTGTGGAGGAAGGGAGGATGATAGCAGGGAGGAGGGGAGCAAGGAGAAAGGGAGGAAAATTGCAGGGAGAAGGGGAGCAAGGAGGAGTGGAGCAGGATGGGAGGAAGGAAAAGAGGGGGAGCAGTGAGGAGGGCAGGGAGGATGGGAAAAAGGGAAAACGATAGCAGGGAAGATGGGAGGAAGGGAGAAGGGGAGCAGGGAGGAATGGAGCAGGAGGGAGGGGAGCAAGGGACGAGGGGAGGAGGGAGGAATGGAGCAGGGAGGATTTTAGTGGGTGCAGGGAGAAGTATAGAAAGGAGGAGGTGAGTATGGAGGAGGGAAAAAAGGGAGGTTGTCTGTCTGTATCATTATTCTATCATGAAAACCTTTAAAATAGTAGAAGCAGTAACAAAGCATTCTCCCCACCTCGTGTTTGTTAAAAAGCTAAGGGATCTTGCTGGATGCAACCACTCTCAATTGCATGGACAGAGCTATGGATGCAAGGAATGTCCATCCATGATGTCAACATTATAGTTTAACCATGTTTTGGGGAATTTTCTTTGTAAGTAATTTCTTTCTAAGTCCAAAAATGGATGTAGCAACGAAGGGAACTCTGGAAAAAAAAACTAGCTCCGACGGGGAAAAATCGCTTTGAACGGTCTTCCAACTTGGAATTCCAACTCGGGAACTCGGGCCTCTTTCCAGAGCTCCGACTTTCCAACCTGAAGATCATTTACGTCATGATTTGACCTCGTATTTTTCAGAGTTTCCAGTTCCCAAGGCAGCAGCTCTTATACTGTACACATTTGAATTTCACTTAATTACGTAAATTAACCTAAAGACTGAAAAGTATGACCAGCCAAATGTATTTCCATCGACTGCGTCAATGAAGAGGTTAATATAATATAATAAATAATAAAACATTATTTTAGGATTTTTTCTTCTTCTCCCGGATAATTGTATTTATTGGCTTTTCCATTTTTTTTATTGGACAAAAGCCAGACACACACACACTTACGCACACGAACACACACACACACTTACGCACACGAACACACACACACTTACGCACACGAACACACACACACGAACACACACACACTTACGCACACGAACACACACGCACTTACGCACACGAACACACACACACTTACGCACACGAACACACACACACTTACGCACACGAACACACACACACCTGTAAGCCCAGCTAAAACTGTGAAAAAGTTGCTGTAAGGTTGTGAAAACGTTCTGAAAAACTTTTTTTGTGTGGGGGTGAACAATAACGTACAGTCATTGTTGCAGAACGATTAAAATATGTTTATTTTAAGGTTTTATAAACTTCTTTTCTTTTCTTTTTTTACGTTTTAGGAACGTTTTTAAATGTTCCAAGAATGTTTGATAAACATTTTAGATACGTTTTCACAAACATTGCAAAACGTTCCTAGAACTATTCCTAAAGTTTTAGGGATTTTATTTTTTATAAAACTTGTATTTATTCAGGGGAGCCCAGTTGAGACCAGGGTCCCATTCTCAATGATGCCCTGAGAACAAACAATTGACAAAACATGATAATTAAAAAAATAATAATAATACATTAATTAACAAAGATTCAACAGATACATTATTAGATCCAAGCAAAACAAACCTCTGATGTCATGAGGTTCTCTACACGATTGGCACCAGGGATAAATTATTGCAAACATAGGGGCGTTAAAACTAAAGGCTGATTTACCTGGATCGGTAGGAGACACAAGAGACCTCAAGAGTTAACCAACCCTGTAAACAGGTGCCTAGTATTTCTATACTATTACAGAGAAGTGAGATATGTTGGAAGCAGCAGGGCTTTGTAGAAGCAGCAGAGCTTTGTAGAAGCAGCAGAGCTTTGTAGAAGCAGGAGGGCTTTGTAGAAGCAGCAGAGCTTTGTTGGAAGCAGCAGAGCTTTGTAGAAGCAGGAGGGCTTTGTAGAAGCAGCAGGGCTTTGTAGAAGCAGCAGAGCTTTGTAGAAGCAGCAGGGCTTTGTAGAAGCAGCAGAGCTTTGTAGAAGCAGCAGAGCTTTGTAGAAGCAGCAGAGCTTTGTAGAAGCAGCAGGGCTTTGTTGGAAGCAGCAGAGCTTTGTAGAAGCAGCAGGGCTTTGTTGGAAGCAGCAGAGCTTTGTAAACAAAAAGGGAGAAATTAAGTGATCTACAGGAATTTAGAGGTCCAGTCGACCTTCTGATAAAGGACGCAGCGATGAGTATTAAACCTGTCAGCTGTGACAAAGCGAAGGGAGCTATGGTACAGTGCATCCAAGGGTTTTAGAGTAGTGGCTGCTGCCTTCTGATAAATGGTGTCACCATAATCAAGAGCTGGCAGGAAGGTTGCCTGTACAACCTGTTTCCTGCTGTTTAGGGAGAGGTATGATCTATTTCTATAAAAGAAGCCCACATTAAATCTCAGCTCCTTAACCTGGCCCAGATATTTATAGATAGGAACCTGCTCGTTGAGAAAACCATCCCATTTAGAAATGTGTAATCCATCTGAAATATTTCTACCAGAAAACAACATACATTTAGTTTTTCACGCATTAAGGACCAGTTTCAAACCAACCAGGACATTCTGTTTTTTTACGCTGTCACGTCTACTCCCCTCCAGGCGTTCGACATCGTCGGCTGTTTACTAACCACATGGTCCTGGGAATCATCATTACGCGCACCTGGCTTTCATCATTACGCGCACCTGGCTTTCATCATTACGCGCACCTGGACTCCATTACCTCACTCGTTACCTCCCCTTTATCTGGCACTCCCGTAGGTTCCTTCCCCGGGCAGTATTGTTTCTGTTTGTTCATGTCTAGACGTTACTCCTACGTTGTATCGTTCCATGTTAATTCTTATATTAAACTTATCACCTGCACCTGCTTTTAGACTCCCAGCGTCTACATTACACACGTATTAAGGACAAGTTTTAAACCAACAAGGACTTTCTGTTTTTCACGCATTAAGGACCAGTTTTAAACCAAGGACTTCTGTAAGGCAACAAGGTCAGACTGCAGCTCTAACATAGCCTGGTCAACATCTGGGGCAATGGCATACATAACAGTTCCATTTGCATACAGATGAATATTACACGTTTTAACAAACAGACAAATATATTTATACAAATAGTAAAGAGATCAGGTACCAAAACCAACCCCTGTGGGACACCTTCCGTAATATCGAGGTAACATGACTCGACACCGTCAGAAAGCTCACCTACCACTTGCAAGACAACTGGTCAATGCCCATTTCAGATAACCTTTGAATGAGGGGTGGGGGGGTTCGGTGATCGACAGTTTCAAAGGCCTTGGATATATCTATAAATATGGCAGCACATTTATCCAAAACGTTTCAGGAATGTTTCAAACCGTTTCCTGGAACATTCCAAAACATTTCAGAAAGGTTCCAAAACATTTTACAATGTTCAATGTTGTATTGATGTCATTGCATTAAGACCCGTGTGTGTGTACACTACTATTTAACACCCAGAACAGTGTTCTATCACCCTGCCCCAGAACTGAACCCTTTACATCATGTCAAACACACACACACACACACACACACACACACACACACACACACACACACACACACACACACACACACACACACACACCCACACACACACACACATACACAAACACACACACACACACACACACACACACACACACACACACACACACACACACACACACACACACACACACACACACACACACACACACACACACACACACACACACACACACACACACACACACACACACACACACACACACACTGTACCACACACTGCACCATACACACACACACACACTGTACCACACACTACCCCACACACACACACACGAAGGGGGGGGGGGGGGGGGGGGTTTACAGACAGTACTTTGAGATGAGGAAGGGGGGGAGGTTTACAGACAGTACTTTGAGATGAGGAAGGGGGGGGGGGGGGTTTACAGACAATACTTTGAGATGAGGAAGGGGGGGAGGTTTACAGTCAGTACTTTGAGATTAGGAAGGGGGGGGGGGGGTTTACAGACAGTACTTTGAGATGAGGAAGGGGGGGGGTTTACAGACAGTACTTTGAGATGAGGAAGGGGGGGGGGGTTTACAGACAGTATTTTGAGATGAGGAAGGGGGGGGGGGGGTTACAGACAGTACTTTGAGATGAGGAAGGGGGGGGGGGGTTTACAGACAGTACTTTGAGATGAGGAAGGGGGGGGGGGGTTTACAGACAGTACTTTGAGATGAGGAAGGGGGGAGGTTTACAGACCGTACTTTGAGATGAGGAAGGGGGGAGGTTTACAGACAGTACTTTGAGATGAGGAAGGGGGGGGGGCGGTTTACAGACAGTACTTTGAGATGAGGAAGGGGGGAGGTTTACAGACCGTACTTTGAGATGAGGAAGGGGGGAGGTTTACAGACAGTACTTTGAGATGAGGAAGGGGGGGAGGTTTACAGACAGTACTTTGAGATGAGGAAGTGGGGGGGGGGGGGGTTACAGACAGTACTTTGAGATGAGGAAGGGAGGGGGGGGGGTTACAGACAGTCCTTTGAGATGAGGAAGGGGGGGGGGGGTTTACATACATA
>NC_092093.1:4193481-4215582 GCF_045679555.1 Salvelinus alpinus | reverse complement strand
ACAGACAGTACTTTGAGATGAGGAAGGGGGGGGGGGGAGGTTTACAGACAGTACTTTGAGATGAGGAAGGGGGGGGGGATTACAGACAGTACTTTGAGATGAGGAAGGGGGGGGGGGGGGGTTAACAGACAGTACTTTGAGATGAGGAAGGGGGGGGGGTTTACAGACAGTACTTTGAGATGAGGAAGGGGGGGGGGAGGTTTACAGACAGTACTTTGAGATGAGGAAGGGGGGGGGGGTTTACAGACAGTACTTTGAGATGAGGAAGGGGGGGGGGTTTACAGACAGTACTTTGAGATGAGGAAGTGGGGGGGGGGGTGGTTTACAGACCGTACTTTGAGATGAGGAAGGGGGGAGGATTACAGACAGTACTTTGAGATGAGGAAGGGGGTGGGGGAGGTTTACAGACAGTACTTTGAGATGAGGAAGGGAGGGGGGGGGGGGTTTACAGACAGTACTTTGAGATGAGGAAGGGAGGGGGGGGGGGGGTTTACAGACAGTACTTTGAGATGAGGAAGGGGGGGGGGTTTACAGACAGTACTTTGAGATGAGGAAGGGGGGGAGGTTTACAGACAGTACTTTGAGATGAGGAAGGGGGGGGGGAGGTTTACAGACAGTACTTTGAGATGAGGAAGGGGGGGGTTACAGACAGTACTTTGAGATGAGGAAGGGGGGGGGGGGGTTAACAGACAGTACTTTGAGATGAGGAAGGGGGGGGGGGGTTTACAGACAGTACTTTGAGATGAGGAAGGGGGGGGTTTACAGACCGTACTTTGAGATGAGGAAGGGGGGAGGTTTACAGACAGTACTTTGAGATGAGGAAGGGGGGGGGGGAGGTTTACAGACAGTACTTTGAGATGAGGAAGGGGGGGGGGGTTTACAGACAGTACTTTGAGATGAGGAAGGGGGGGGGGTTTACAGACAGTACTTTGAGATGAGGAAGGGGGGGGGGGTTTACAGACAGTACTTTGAGATGAGGAAGGGGGGGGGGTTTACAGACAGTACTTTGAGATGAGGAAGGGGGGGGTTTACAGACAGTACTTTGAGATGAGGAAGGGGAGGGGTTTACAGACAGTACTTTGAGATGAGGAAGGGGGGGGGTTTACAGACCGTACTTTGAGATGAGGAAGGGGGGAGGTTTACAGACAGTACTTTGAGATGAGGAAGGGGGGGGGGGAGGTTTACAGACAGTACTTTGAGATGAGGAAGGGGGGGGGGGGTTTACAGACAGTACTTTGAGATGAGGAAGGGGGGGGGGGGGGGTTTACAGACAGTACTTTGAGATGAGGAAGGGGGGGGGGGGTTTACAGACAGTACTTTGAGATGAGGAAGGGGGGGGGGTTTACAGACAGTACTTTGAGATGAGGAAGGGGGGGGTTTACAGACAGTACTTTGAGATGAGGAAGGGGAGGGGTTTACAGACAGTACTTTGAGATGAGGAAGGGGGGGGGGGGGGGGTTTACAGACAGTACTTTGAGATGAGGAAGGGGAGGGGTTTACAGACAGTACTTTGAGATGAGGAAGGGGGGGGGGGGTTTACAGACAGTACTTTGAGATGAGGAAGGGGGGGAGGGTTTACAGACAGTACTTTGAGATGAGGAAGGGGGGGGGGGGTTTACAGACAGTACTTTGAGATGAGGAAGGGAGGGGGGGGGTTTACAGACAGTACTTTGAGATGAGGAAGGGGGGGGGGATTAACAGACAGTACTTTGAGATGAGGAAGGGGGGGGGGG
Source organism: Salvelinus alpinus (assembly GCF_045679555.1). NCBI lineage: Eukaryota > Metazoa > Chordata > Actinopteri > Salmoniformes > Salmonidae > Salvelinus > Salvelinus alpinus. Next base: position 4,213,849 of record NC_092093.1, on the reverse strand, counting down.
TTTACAGACAGTACTTTGAGATGAGGAAGGGGGGGGTTTACAGACAGTACTTTGAGATGAGGAAGTGGGGGGGGGGGGGGGGGGTTTACAGACCGTACTTTGAGATGAGGAAGGGGGGAGGTTTACAGACAGTACTTTGAGATGAGGAAGGGGGGGGGGGAGGTTTACAGACAGTACTTTGAGATGAGGAAGGGGGGGGGGGGTTTACAGACAGTACTTTGAGATGAGGAAGGGGGGGAGGGTTTACAGACAGTACTTTGAGATGAGGAAGGGGGGGGGGGGTTTACAGACAGTACTTTGAGATGAGGAAGGGAGGAGGTTTACAGACAGTACTTTGAGATGAGGAAGGGGGGGGGGGGAGGTTTACAGACAGTACTTTGAGATGAGGAAGGGGGGGGGGGGTTACAGACAGTACTTTGAGATGAGGAAGGGGGGGGGGGTTAACAGACAGTACTTTGAGATGAGGAAGGGGGGGGGGGGTTTACAGACAGTACTTTGAGATGAGGAAGTGGGGGGGGGGGGGGTTTACAGACCGTACTTTGAGATGAGGAAGGGGGGAGGTTTACAGACAGTACTTTGAGATGAGGAAGGGGGGGGGGGAGGTTTACAGACAGTACTTTGAGATGAGGAAGGGGGGAGGTTTACAGACAGTACTTTGAGATGAGGAAGGGGGGGGGGGTTTACAGACAGTACTTTGAGATGAGGAAGGGGGGGGGGGGTTTACAGACAGTACTTTGAGATGAGGAAGGGGGGGGGTTTACAGACAGTACTTTGAGATGAGGAAGGGGGGGGGGTTACAGACAGTACTTTGAGATGAGGAAGGGGGGGGGGGAGGTTTACAGACAGTACTTTGAGATGAGGAAGGGGGGGGGAGTTTACAGACAGTACTTTGAGATGAGGAAGGGGGGGGGTTTACAGACAGTACTTTGAGATGAGGAAGTGGGGGGGGGGGGGTTTACAGACCGTACTTTGAGATGAGGAAGGGGGGAGGTTTACAGACAGTACTTTGAGATGAGGAAGGGGGGGGGGGAGGTTTACAGACAGTACTTTGAGATGAGGAAGGGGGGGGGGGGGGTTTACAGACAGTACTTTGAGATGAGGAAGGGGGGGAGGTTTACAGACAGTACTTTGAGATGAGGAAGGGGGGGGGGGGAGGTTTACAGACAGTACTTTGAGATGAGGAAGGGGGGGGGGGGTTACAGACAGTACTTTGAGATGAGGAAGGGGGGGGGGTTAACAGACAGTACTTTGAGATGAGGAAGGGGGGGGGGGGTTTACAGACAGTACTTTGAGATGAGGAAGGGGGGGGGTTTACAGACAGTACTTTGAGATGAGGAAGTGGGGGGGGGGGGGGTTTACAGACAGTACTTTGAGATGAGGAAGGGGGGAGGTTTACAGACAGTACTTTGAGATGAGGAAGGGGGGGGGGGAGGTTTACAGACAGTACTTTGAGATGAGGAAGGGGGGAGGTTTACAGACAGTACTTTGAGATGAGGAAGGGGGGAGGGGTTTACAGACAGTACTTTGAGATGAGGAAGGGGGGGGGGGTTTACAGACAGTACTTTGAGATGAGGAAGGGGGGGGTTTACAGACAGTACTTTGAGATGAGGAAGGGGGGGGGGTTTACAGACAGTACTTTGAGATGAGGAAGGGGGGGGGGGGGGTTTACAGACAGTACTTTGAGATGAGGAAGGGGGGAGGTTTACAGACAGTACTTTGAGATGAGGAAGGGGGGGGGGGAGGTTTACAGACAGTACTTTGAGATGAGGAAGGGGGGAGGTTTACAGACAGTACTTTGAGATGAGGAAGGGGGGGGGGGGGGTTACAGACAGTACTTTGAGATGAGGAAGGGGGGGGGGGGGGTTTACAGACAGTACTTTGAGATGAGGAAGGGGGGGGGTTTACAGACAGTACTTTGAGATGAGGAAGGGGGGGGGGTTTACAGACAGTACTTTGAGATGAGGAAGGGGGGGGGGGGTTACAGACAGTACTTTGAGATGAGGAAGGGGGGGGGGTTAACAGACAGTACTTTGAGATGAGGAAGGGGGGGGGGGTTTACAGACAGTACTTTGAGATGAGGAAGGGGGGGGTTTACAGACAGTACTTTGAGATGAGGAAGTGGGGGGGGGGGGGGGTTTACAGACCGTACTTTGAGATGAGGAAGGGGGGAGGTTTACAGACAGTACTTTGAGATGAGGAAGGGGGGGGGGGGAGGTTTACAGACAGTACTTTGAGATGAGGAAGGGGGGGGGGGTTTACAGACAGTACTTTGAGATGAGGAAGGGGGGGAGGGTTTACAGACAGTACTTTGAGATGAGGAAGGGGGGGGGGGGGTTTACAGACAGTACTTTGAGATGAGGAAGGGGGGGGGTTTACAGACAGTACTTTGAGATGAGGAAGGGGGGGGGGTTACAGACAGTACTTTGAGATGAGGAAGGGGGGGGGGGAGGTTTACAGACAGTACTTTGAGATGAGGAAGGGGGGGGGAGTTTACAGACAGTACTTTGAGATGAGGAAGGGGGGGGGTTTACAGACAGTACTTTGAGATGAGGAAGTGGGGGGGGGGGGGTTTACAGACCGTACTTTGAGATGAGGAAGGGGGGAGGTTTACAGACAGTACTTTGAGATGAGGAAGGGGGGGGGGAGGTTTACAGACAGTACTTTGAGATGAGGAAGGGGGGGGGGGGTTTACAGACAGTACTTTGAGATGAGGAAGGGGGGGAGGTTTACAGACAGTACTTTGAGATGAGGAAGGGGGGGGGGGAGGTTTACAGACAGTACTTTGAGATGAGGAAGGGGGGGGGGGGTTACAGACAGTACTTTGAGATGAGGAAGGGGGGGGGGTTAACAGACAGTACTTTGAGATGAGGAAGGGGGGGGGGGTTTACAGACAGTACTTTGAGATGAGGAAGGGGGGGGGTTTACAGACAGTACTTTGAGATGAGGAAGTGGGGGGGGGGGGGGGTTTACAGACAGTACTTTGAGATGAGGAAGGGGGGAGGTTTACAGACAGTACTTTGAGATGAGGAAGGGGGGGGGGTTAACAGACAGTACTTTGAGATGAGGAAGGGGGGGGGGGGTTTACAGACAGTACTTTGAGATGAGGAAGGGGGGGGTTTACAGACAGTACTTTGAGATGAGGAAGTGGGGGGGGGGGGGGTTTACAGACAGTACTTTGAGATGAGGAAGGGGGGGGGGGTTTACAGACAGTACTTTGAGATGAGGAAGGGGGGGGGGTTTACAGACAGTACTTTGAGATGAGGAAGGGGGGGGGGGTTTACAGACAGTACTTTGAGATGAGGAAGGGGGGGGGGGGTTTACAGACAGTACTTTGAGATGAGGAAGGGGGGAGGTTTACAGACAGTACTTTGAGATGAGGAAGGGGGGGGGGGAGGTTTACAGACAGTACTTTGAGATGAGGAAGGGGGGAGGTTTACAGACAGTACTTTGAGATGAGGAAGGGGGGGGGGGGGTTACAGACAGTACTTTGAGATGAGGAAGGGGGGGGGGGGGGGTTTACAGACAGTACTTTGAGATGAGGAAGGGGGGGGGTTTACAGACAGTACTTTGAGATGAGGAAGGGGGGGGGTTTACAGACAGTACTTTGAGATGAGGAAGGGGGGGGGAGGTTTACAGACAGTACTTTGAGATGAGGAAGGGGGGGGGGGGTTACAGACAGTACTTTGAGATGAGGAAGGGGGGGGGTTAACAGACAGTACTTTGAGATGAGGAAGGGGGGGGGGGTTTACAGACAGTACTTTGAGATGAGGAAGGGGGGGGTTTACAGACAGTACTTTGAGATGAGGAAGTGGGGGGGGGGGGGGTTTACAGACCGTACTTTGAGATGAGGAAGGGGGGAGGTTTACAGACAGTACTTTGAGATGAGGAAGGGGGGGGGGGGGAGGTTTACAGACAGTACTTTGAGATGAGGAAGGGGGGGGGGGTTTACAGACAGTACTTTGAGATGAGGAAGGGGGGGAGGGTTTACAGACAGTACTTTGAGATGAGGAAGGGGGGGGGGGGGGTTTACAGACAGTACTTTGAGATGAGGAAGGGAGGAGGTTTACAGACAGTACTTTGAGATGAGGAAGGGGGGGGGGGGGGTTTACAGACAGTACTTTGAGATGAGGAAGGGGGGGGGGGTTACAGACAGTACTTTGAGATGAGGAAGGGGGGGGGGGGTTACAGACAGTACTTTGAGATGAGGAAGGGGGGGGGGTTTACAGACAGTACTTTGAGAAGAGGAAGTGGGGGGGGGGGGGGGGTTTACAGACCGTACTTTGAGATGAGGAAGGGGGGGGGGGGATGTTTACAGACAGTACTTTGAGATGAGGAAGGGGGGAGGTTTACAGACAGTACTTTGAGATGAGGAAGGGGGGGGGGGTTTACAGACAGTACTTTGAGATGAGGAAGGGGGGGGGGGGTTTACAGACAGTACTTTGAGATGAGGAAGGGGGGGGGTTTACAGACAGTACTTTGAGATGAGGAAGGGGGGGGGGTTACAGACAGTACTTTGAGATGAGGAAGGGGGGGGGGAGGTTTACAGACAGTACTTTGAGATGAGGAAGGGGGGGGGGTTACAGACAGTACTTTGAGATGAGGAAGGGGGGGGGGGGAGGTTTACAGACAGTACTTTGAGATGAGGAAGGGGGGGGGAGTTTACAGACAGTACTTTGAGATGAGGAAGGGGGGGGGTTTACAGACAGTACTTTGAGATGAGGAAGTGGGGGGGGGGGGGGGTTTACAGACCGTACTTTGAGATGAGGAAGGGGGGAGGTTTACAGACAGTACTTTGAGATGAGGAAGGGGGGGGGGGTGTTTACAGACAGTACTTTGAGATGAGGAAGGGGGGGGGGGGTTTACAGACAGTACTTTGAGATGAGGAAGGGGGGGAGGGTTTACAGACAGTACTTTGAGATGAGGAAGGGGGGGGGGGGGTTTACAGACAGTACTTTGAGATGAGGAAGGGAGGGGGGGGGGTTTACAGACAGTACTTTGAGATGAGGAAGGGGGGGGGGGGTTTACAGACAGTACTTTGAGATGAGGAAGGGGGGGAGGTTTACAGACAGTACTTTGAGATGAGGAAGGGGGGGGGGGGAGGTTTACAGACAGTACTTTGAGATGAGGAAGGGGGGGGGGGTTACAGACAGTACTTTGAGATGAGGAAGGGGGGGGGGTTAACAGACAGTACTTTGAGATGAGGAAGGGGGGGGGGGTTTACAGACAGTACTTTGAGATGAGGAAGGGGGGGAGTTTACAGACAGTACTTTGAGATGAGGAAGTGGGGGGGGGGGGGGGTTTACAGACAGTACTTTGAGATGAGGAAGGGGGGAGGTTTACAGACAGTACTTTGAGATGAGGAAGGGGGGGGGGAGGTTTACAGACAGTACTTTGAGATGAGGAAGGGGGGAGGTTTACAGACAGTACTTTGAGATGAGGAAGGGGGGAGGGGTTTACAGACAGTACTTTGAGATGAGGAAGGGGGGGGGGGGGTTTACAGACAGTACTTTGAGATGAGGAAGGGGGGTTTACAGACAGTACTTTGAGATGAGGATGGGGGGGGGGGGGTTTACAGACAGTACTTTGAGATGAGGAAGGGGGGGGTTACAGACAGTACTTTGAGATGAGGAAGGGGGGGGGGGTTACAGACAGTACTTTGAGATGAGGAAGGGGGGGGAGGTTTACAGACAGTACATTGAGATGAGGAAGGGGGGAGGTTTACAGACAGTACTTTGAGATGATGAAGGGGGGGGGGGTTTACAGACAGTACTTTGAGATGAGGAAGGGGGGGGGGGGTTTACAGACAGTACTTTGAGATGAGGAAGGGGGGGGGTTTACAGACAGTACTTTGAGATGAGGAAGTGGGGGGGGGGGGGGTTTACAGACCGTACTTTGAGATGAGGAAGGGGGGAGGTTTACAGACAGTACTTTGAGATGAGGAAGGGGGGGGGGGGGGGTTTACAGACAGTACTTTGAGATGAGGAAGGGGGGGGGGGGTTTACAGACAGTACTTTGAGATGAGGAAGGGGGGGGGGGGTTTACAGACAGTACTTTGAGATGAGGAAGGGGGGGAGGGTTTACAGACAGTACTTTGAGATGAGGAAGGGGGGGGGGGGTTTACAGACAGTACTTTGAGATGAGGAAGGGAGGGGGGGGGTTTACAGACAGTACTTTGAGATGAGGAAGGGGGGGGGGGGGGTTTACAGACAGTACTTTGAGATGAGGAAGGGGGGGAGGTTTACAGACAGTACTTTGAGATGAGGAAGGGGGGGGGGAGGTTTACAGACAGTACTTTGAGATGAGGAAGGGGGGGGGGTTACAGACAGTACTTTGAGATGAGGAAGGGGGGGGGGTTAACAGACAGTACTTTGAGATGAGGAAGGGGGGGGGGGGGGTTTACAGACAGTACTTTGAGATGAGGAAGGGGGGGGGTTTACAGACAGTACTTTGAGATGAGGAAGTGGGGGGGGGGGGGGGTTTACAGACAGTACTTTGAGATGAGGAAGGGGGGAGGTTTACAGACAGTACTTTGAGATGAGGAAGGGGGGGGGGGGAGGTTTACAGACAGTACTTTGAGATGAGGAAGGGGGGAGGTTTACAGACAGTACTTTGAGATGAGGAAGGGGGGAGGGGTTTACAGACAGTACTTTGAGATGAGGAAGGGGGGGGGGGTTTACAGACAGTACTTTGAGATGAGGAAGGGGGGGGGTTTACAGACAGTACTTTGAGATGAGGAAGGGGGGGGGGTTTACAGACAGTACTTTGAGATGAGGAAGGGGGGGGGGGTTTACAGACAGTACTTTGAGATGAGGAAGGGGGGTTTACAGACATTTACTTTGAGATGAGGATGGGGGGGGGGGTTTACAGACAGTACTTTGAGATGAGGAAGGGGGGGGGGTTACAGACAGTACTTTGAGATGAGGAAGGGGGGGGGGTTTACAGACAGTACTTTGAGATGAGGAAGGGGGGAGGTTTACAGACAGTACATTGAGATGAGGAAGGGGGGAGGTTTACAGACAGTACTTTGAGATGAGGAAGGGGGGGGGGGTTTACAGACAGTACTTTGAGATGAGGAAGGGGGGGAGGTTTACAGACAGTACTTTGAGATGAGGAAGGGGGGAGGTTTACAGACCGTACTTTGAGATGAGGAAGGGGGGGAAGGTTTACAGACAGTACTTTGAGATGAGGAAGGGGGGGGGGGGGGTTTACAGACAGTACTTTGAGATGAGGAAGTGGGGGGGGGGGGGGGGTTTACAGACCGTACTTTGAGATGAGGAAGGGGGGAGGTTTACAGACAGTACTTTGAGATGAGGAAGGGGTGGGAGGGGGTTAGCAGACAGTACTTTGAGATGAGGAAGAGGGGGGGGTTAACAGACAGTACTTTGAGATGAGGAAGGGGGGAGGTTTACAGACAGTACTTTGAGATGAGGAAAGGGGGGAGGTTTACAGACAGTACTTTGAGATGAGGAAGGGGGGGGGGGTTACAGACAGTACTTTGAGATGAGGAAGGGGGGGAGGTTTACAGACAGTACTTTGAGATGAGGAAGGGGGGAGGTTTACAGACAGTACTTTGAGATGAGGAAGGGGGGGAGTTTTACAGACAGTACTTTGAGATGAGGAAGGGGGGGGGGGTTTAAGACAGTACTTTGAGATGAGGAAGGGGGAGGGGAGGTTTACAGACAGTACTTTGAGATGAGGAAGTGGGGGGGGGGGGTTTACAGACAGTACTTTGAGATGAGGAAGGGGGAGGGGAGGTTTACAGACAGTACTTTGAGATGAGGAAGTGGGGGGGGGTTACAGACAGTACTTTGAGATGAGGAAGGGGGGGGGGGTGTTTACAGACCATACTTTGAGATGAGGAAGGGGGGGAGGTTTACAGACAGTACTTTGAGATGAGGAAGGGGGGGAGGTTTACAGACAGTACTTTGAGATGAGGAAGGGGGGGGGGGGGTTACAGACAGTACTTTGAGATGAGGAAGGGGGGGAGGTTTACAGACAGTACTTTGAGATGAGGAAGTGGGGGGGGGGGGGGGGTTTACAGACAGTACTTTGAGATGAGGAAGGGGGAGGGGAGGTTTACAGACAGTACTTTGAGATGAGGAAGTGGGGGGGGGGGGGGTTTACAGACAGTACTTTGAGATGAGGAAGGGGGAGGGGAGGTTTACAGACAGTACTTTGAGATGAGGAAGTGGGGGGGGGGGTTACAGACAGTACTTTGAGATGAGGAAGGGGGGGGGGGGGGTTTACAGACCATACTTTGAGATGAGGAAGGGGGGGAGGTTTACAGACAGTACTTTGAGATGAGGAAGGGGGGGGGGGGTTTACAGACAGTACTTTGAGATGAGGAAGGGGGGGGGGGGTTTACAGACAGTACTTTGAGATGAGGGAGGGGAGGTAGGTTTACAGACAGTACTTTGAGATGAGGAAGTGGGGGGGGGGGGGGGTTTACAGACAGTACTTTGAGATGAGGAAGGGGGGGGGGGGGGTTTACAGACAGTACTTTGAGATGAGGAAGGGGGGGAGGGGGTTTACAGACATTACTTTGAGATGAGGAAGGGGGGGAGGGGGTTTACAGACAGTACTTTGAGATGAGGAAGGGGGGAGGGGTTACAGACAGTACTTTGAGATGAGGAAGGGGGGGGGGGGGGTTTACAGACCATACTTTGAGATGAGGAAGGGGGGGAGGTTTACAGACAGTACTTTGAGATGAGGAAGGGGGGGGGGGGGTTTACAGACAGTACTTTGAGATGAGGAAGGGGGGGGGGGGTTTACAGACAGTACTTTGAGATGAGGGAGGGGAGGTAGGTTTACAGACAGTACTTTGAGATGAGGAAGTGGGGGGGGGGGGGGGTTTACAGACAGTACTTTGAGATGAGGAAGGGGGGGGGGGGGGTTTACAGACAGTACTTTGAGATGAGGAAGGGGGGGAGGGGGTTTACAGACAGTACTTTGAGATGAGGAAGGGGGGGAGGTTTACAGACAGTACTTTGAGATGAGGAAGGGGGAGGGGAGGTTTACAGACAGTACTTTGAGATGAGGAAGTGGGGGGGGGGGGGGGGTTTACAGACAGTACTTTGAGATGAGGAAGGGGGAGGGGAGGTTTACAGACAGTACTTTGAGATGAGGAAGTGGGGGGGGGGGGGGGTTTACAGACAGTACTTTGAGATGAGGAAGGGGGAGGGGAGGTTTACAGACAGTACTTTGAGATGAGGAAGTGGGGGGGGGGGTTACAGACAGTACTTTGAGATGAGGAAGGGGGGGGGGGGGGTTTACAGACCATACTTTGAGATGAGGAAGGGGGGGAGGTTTACAGACAGTACTTTGAGATGAGGAAGGGGGGGGGGGGTTTACAGACAGTACTTTGAGATGAGGAAGGGGGGGGGGGGTTTACAGACAGTACTTTGAGATGAGGGAGGGGAGGTAGGTTTACAGACAGTACTTTGAGATGAGGAAGTGGGGGGGGGGGGGGGTTTACAGACAGTACTTTGAGATGAGGAAGGGGGGGGGGGGGGTTTACAGACAGTACTTTGAGATGAGGAAGGGGGGAGGGGGTTTACAGACATTACTTTGAGATGAGGAAGGGGGGGAGGGGGTTTACAGACAGTACTTTGAGATGAGGAAGGGGGGGAGGGGTTTACAGACAGTACTTTGAGATGAGGCAGGGGGGGGGGGTTTACAGACAGTACTTTGAGATGAGGAAGGGGGGGAGGTTTACAGACAGTACTTTGAGATGAGGAAGGGGGGGGGGGTTTACAGACAGTACTTTGAGATGAGGAAGGGGGGGAGGTTTACAGACAGTACTTTGAGATGAGGAAGGGGGGGGGGGGGGGTTCACAGACCGTACTTTGAGATGAGGAAGGGGGGGAGGTTTACAGACAGTACTTTGATATGAGGAAGGGGGGGAGGTTTACAGACAGTACTTTGATATGAGGAAGGGGGGGAGGTTTACAGACAGTACTTTGAGATGAGGAAGGGGGGGGGGGTTTACAGACAGTACTTTGAGATGAGGAAGGGGGGAGGGGGTTTACAGACAGTACTTTGAGATGAGGAAGGGGGGGAGGTTTACAGACAGTACTTTGAGATGAGGAAGGGGGGGAGGTTTACAGACAGTACTTTGAGATGAGGAAGGGGGGGGGGGTTTACAGACAGTACTTTGAGATGAGGAAGGGGGGGGGGGGGGGTTTACAGACAGTACTTTGAGATGAGGAAGGGGGGGAGGTTTACAGACAGTACTTTGATATGAGGAAGGGGGGGAGGTTTACAGACAGTACTTTGAGATGAGGAAGGGGGGGAGGTTTACAGACAATACTTTGAGATGAGGAAGGGGGGGGGGGGGTTTACAGACAGTACTTTGAGATGAGGGAGGGGGGGTAGGTTTACAGACAGTACTTTGAGATGAGGAAGTGGGAGGGGGGGGGGTTTACAGACAGTACTTTGAGATGAGGAAGGGGGGGAGGGGTTTACAGAGAGTACTTTGAGATGAGGAAGGGGGGGAGGGGGTTTACAGACATTACTTTGAGATGAGGAAGGGGGGGAGGGGGTTTACAGACAGTACTTTGAGATGAGGAAGGGGGAGGGGTTTACAGACAGTACTTTGAGATGAGGAAGGGGGGGGGTTTACAGACAGTACTTTGAGATGAGGAAGGGGGGGAGGGGGTTTACAGACAGTACTTTGAGATGAGGAAGGGGGGGAGGTTTACAGACAGTACTTTGATATGAGGAAGGGGGGGAGGTTTACAGACAGTACTTTGAGATGAGGAAGGGGGGGGGGGGGTTTACAGACCGTACTTTGAGATGAGGAAGGGGGGGGGGGGGGGGTTTACAGACAGTACTTTGAGATGAGGAAGGGGGGGAGGTTTACAGACAGTACTTTGATATGAGGAAGGGGGGGAGGTTTACAGACAGTAGGGGGGTGGAAGGTCTGAAAAGTCTTAGGAAGGCAGTTCTTACACACAGTATGAATTGTTGTGTGGGGGAGATGGAGGAAAATGGCACCTCAATCACTCTCATACACAACAATACATTTACTGTCTAAGCACAACCAAACCCCCCCGCTTCTTCTTCATCTCAAAGTACTGTCTGTAAACCTCCCCCCCCTTCCTCATCTCAAAGTACTGTCTGTAAACCTCCCCCCCTTCCTCATCTCAAAGTACTGTTTGTAAACCTCCCCCCTTCCTCATCTCAAAGTACGGTCTGTAAACCCCCCCCCCCTTCCTCATCTCAAAGTACTGTCTGTAAACCTCCCCCCCTTCCTCATATCAAAGTACTGTCTGTAAACCTCCCCCCCTTCCTCATCTCAAAGTACTGTCTGTAAACCCCCTCCCCCCCCTTCCTCATCTCAAAGTACTGTCTGTAAACCTCCCCCCCCTTCCTCATCTCAAAGTACTGTCTGTAAACCCCCCCCCCCTTCCTCATCTCAAAGTACTGTCTGTAAACCTCCCCCCCTTCCTCATCTCAAAGTACTGTCTGTAAACCCCCCCCCCCCATCCTCATCTCAAAGTACTGTCTGTAAACCCCTCCCCCCTTCCTCATCTCAAAGTACTGTCTGTAAACCCCCTCCCCCCCTTCCTCATCTCAAAGTAATGTCTGTAAACCCCCTCCCCCCCTTCCTCATCTCAAAGTACTGTCTGTAAACCCCTCCCCCCTTCCTCATCTCAAAGTACTGTCTGTAAACCCCCTCCCCCCCTTCCTCATCTCAAAGTACTGTCTGTAAACCCCCCCCCCTTCCTCATCTCAAAGTACTGTCTGTAAACCTCCCCCCCTTCCTCATCTCAAAGTACTGTCTGTAAACCTCCCCCCCTTCCTCATCTCAAAGTACGGTCTGTAAACCCCCCCCCCCCCCTTCCTCATCTCAAAGTACTGTCTGTAAACCTCCCCCCCTTCCTCATATCAAAGTACTGTCTGTAAACCTCCCCCCCTTCCTCATCTCAAAGTACTGTCTGTAAACCCCCTCCCCCCCCCTTCCTCATCTCAAAGTACTGTCTGTAAACCCCCCCCCTTCCTCATCTCAAAGTACCCTCTGTAAACCCCTCCCCCCCTTCCTCATCTCAAAGTACTGTCTGTAAACCCCCTCCCCCCCTTCCTCATCTCAAAGTAATGTCTGTAAACCCCCTCCCCCCCCTTCCTCATCTCAAAGTACTCTCTGTAAACCCCTCCCCCCCTTCCTCATCTCAAAGTACTGTCTGTAAACCCCCCCCCCTCCCACTTCCTCATCTCAAAGTACTGTCTGTAAACCTACCCCCCCTCCCTCATCTCAAAGTACTGTCTGTAAACCCCCCCCCCCCCTTCCTCATCTCAAAGTATTGTCTGTAAACCTCCCCCCCTTCCTCATCTCAAAGTACTGTCTGTAAACCTCCCCCCCTTCCTCATATCAAAGTACTGTCTGTAAACCTCCCCCCCTTCCTCATCTCAAAGTACTGTCTGTAAACCCCCCCCCCCCCCCTTCCTCATCTCAAAGTACTGTCTGTAAACCCCCCCCCCCTTCCTCATCTCAAAGTACTGTCTGTAAACCTCCCCCCCTTCCTCATATCAAAGTACTGTCTGTAAACCTCCCCCCCTTCCTCATCTCAAAGTACTGTCTGTAAACCCCCTCCCCCCCCTTCCTCATCTCAAAGTACTGTCTGTAAACCCCCCCCCCCTTCCTCATCTCAAAGTACTGTCTGTAAACCTCCCCCCCTTCCCCCCCCCCCCCCCCCCCCCCAGCCCATTCACTTTGTGGACTGATCTGTCCTCTCAAAAAGCAGCTTCCAATGTCCCTGAGCAATACGCTAGCCGGTTCCATTCGGTTGATACTTAATAAAAAAATGTAACCTTTATTTAACTAGACAAGTCAGTTAAGAACAAATTCTTATATACAATGCCGGACTACCCCGGGTCAATTGTGCGCCGCCCTATGGGACTCCCAATCACGGCCAGATGTGATGCAGCCTGGATTCAAACCAGGGACTGCAGTGACGCCCTCTTGCACTGAGATGCAGTGCCTTAAGACCGCTGCGCCAATCGGAAGACCAACTATCATTACCAACTACGGCATGTTGCCCAAAACGTCCCTTCCACTAAAACATTTGTCAAATGCCATTGTCTTTCCAGGAGACGTGCAGTAGAAGCAAATCTTCTGCAAGAGGACCAAACAGTTTGTTGGTTAAGAAACCCCTACACCACTTTAGGAGGAGGGTATCTCTCCAGGAACAGGGTTGGAGTATAAACCTACAGGAGGGTCTCTCTCCAGGAACAGGGTTGGAGTTATAACCTACAGGAGGGTCTCTCTCCAGGAACAGGGTTGGAGTTAAAACCTACAGGAGGGTCTCTCTCCAGGAACAGGGTTGGAGTTAAAAACTACAGGAGGGTATCTCTCCAGGAACAGGGTTGGAGTTAAAACCTATAGGAGGGTATCTCTCAAGGAACAGGGTTGGAGATAAAACCTACAGGAGGGTTTCTCTCCAGGAACAGGGTTGGAGTTAAAACCTACAGGAGGGTATCTCTCCAGGAACAGGGTTGGAGTTAAAACCTACAGGAGGGTCTCTCTCCAGGAACAGGGTTGGAGTTAAAAACTACAGGAGGGTCTCTCTCCAGGAACAGGGTTGGAGTTAAAACCTACAGGAGGGTTTCTCTCCAGGAACAGGGTTGGAGTTAAAACCTACAGGAGGGTCTCTCTCCAGGAACAGGGTTGGATTTAAAACCTATAGGAGGGTATCTCTCAAGGAACAGGGTTGGAGTTAAAACCTACAGGAGGGTATCTCTCCAGGAACAGGGTTGGAGATAAAACCTACAGGAGGGTCTCTCTCCAGGAACAGGGTTGGAGTTAAAACCTACAGGAAGGTATCTCTAGGAACAGGGTTGGAGTTAAAAGCTACAGGAGGGTCTCTCTCCAGGAACAGGGTTGGAGATAAAACCTACAGGAGGGTAGCTCTCCAGGAACAGGGTTGGAGTTGAAACCTACAGGAGGGTTTCTCTCCAGGAACAGGGTTGGAGTTAAAACCTACAGGAGGGTTTCTCTCCAGGAACAGGGTTGGAGTTAAAAACTACAGGAGGGTCTCGCTCCAGGAACAGGGTTGGAGTTAAAACCTACAGGAGGTTATCTCTCTAGGAACAGGGTTGGAGTTAAAACCTACAGGAGGGTTTCTCTCCAGGAACAGGGTTGGAGTTAAAACCTACAGGAGGGTTTCTCTCCAGGAACAGGGTTGGAGTTAAAACCTACAGGAGGGTGTCTCTCCAGGAACAGGGTTGGAGTTAAAACCTACAGGAGGGTTTCTCTCCAGGAACAGGGTTGGAGTTAAAACCTACAGGAGGGTGTCTCTCCAGGAACAGGGTTGGAGTTAAAACCTACAGGAGGGTTTCTCTCCAGGAACAGGGTTGGAGTTAAAACCTACAGGAGGGTCTCTCTCCAGGAACAGGGTTGGAGTTAAAACCTACAGGAGGGTATCTCTCTAGGAACAGGGTTGGAGTTAAAACCTACAGGAGGGTGTCTCTCCAGGAACAGGGTTGGATTTAAAACCTATTGGAGGGTATCTCTCAAGGAACAGGGTTGGAGTTAAAACCTACAGGAGGGTCTCTCTCCAGGAACAGGGTTGGAGATAAAACCTACAGGAGGGTAGCTCTCCAGGAACAGGGTTGGAGTTAAAACCTACAGGAGGGTTTCTCTCCGAGAACAGGGTTGGAGTTAAAACCTCCAGGAGGGTCTCTCTCCAGGAACAGGGTTGGAGATAAAACCTACAGGAGGGTAGCTCTCCAGGAACAGGGTTGGAGTTAAAACCTACAGGAGGGTTTCTCTCCGGGAACAGGGTTGGAGTTAAAACCTACAGGAGGGTCTCTCTCCAGGAACAGGGTTGGAGTTAAAACCTCCAGGAGGGTTTATCTCTAGAAACAGGGTTGGAGTTAAAACCTACAGGAGGGTTTCTCTCCAGGAACAGGGTTGGAGTTAAAACCTACAGGACAGTATCTCTCCAGGAACAGGGTTGGAGTTAAAACCTACAGGAGGGTATCTCTCCAGGAACAGGGTTGGACTTAAAACCTACAGGAGGTTCTCTCTCCAGGAACAGGGTTGGAGTTAAAACCTCCAGGAGGGTTTCTCTCCAGGAACAGGGTTGGAGTTAAAACCTACAGGAGTGTATCTCTAGGAAAAGGGTTGGAGTTAAAACCTACAGAAGGGTTTCTCTCCAGGAACAGGGTTGGAGTTAAAACCTACAGGAGGGTCTCTCTCCGGGAACAAGGTTGGAGTTAAAACCTACAGGAGGGTCTCTCTCCAGTAACAGGATTGGAGTTAAAACCTACAGGAGGGTCTCTCTCCAGGAACAGGGTTGGAGATAAAACCTACAGGAGGGTCTCTCTCCAGGAACAGGGTTGGAGTGTAAACCTACAGGAGACTTTCTCTCCAGGAACAGGGTTGGAGTTAAAACCTACAGGAGGGTCTCTCTGCAGGAACAGGGTTGGAGTTAAAACCTACAGGAGGGTCTCTCTCCAGGAACAGAGTTGGAGTTAAAACCTACAGGAGGGTCTCTCTGCAGGAACAGGGTTGGAGTTAAAACCTACAGGAGGGTACTCCAGTAACAGTGTTGGAGATAAAACCTACAGGAGGGTTTCTCTCCAGGAACAGGGTTGGAGTTAAAACCTGCAGGAAGGTCTCTCTCCAGTAACAGGGTTGGAGTTAAAACCTACAGGAGGGTCTCTCTCCGGGAACAAGGTTGGAGTTAAAACCTCCAGGAGGGTCTCTCTCCGGGAACAAGGTTGGAGTTAAAACCTACAGGAGGGTCTCTCTCCAGTAACAGGGTTGGAGTTAAAACCTACAGGAGGGTCTCTCTCCGGGAACAAGGTTGGAGTTAAAACCTCTAGGAGGGTATCTCTCCAGGAACAAGGTTGGAGTTAAAACCTACAGGAGGGTCTCTCTCCAGTAACAGGGTTGGAGTTAAAACCTACAGGAGGGTCTCTCTCCAGGAACAGGGTTGGAGTTAAAACCTCCAGGAGGGTCTCTCTCCATGAACAGGGTTGGATTTAAAACCTACAGGAGGGTTTCTCAACAGGAACAGGGTTGGATTTAAAACCTACAGGAGGGTCTCTCTCCAGGAACAGGGTTGGAGTTAAAACCTACAGGAGGGTGTCTCTCCAGGAACAGGGTTGGATTTAAAACCTACAGGAGGGTCTCTCTCCAGGAACAGGGTTGGAGTTAAAACCTACAGGAGGGTGTCTCTCCAGGAACAGGGTTGGAGTTAAAACCTACAGGAGGGTCTCTGTCCAGGAACAGGGTTGGAGTTAAAACCTACAGGAGGGTAGCTCTCCAGGAACAGGGTTGGAGTTTAAACCTACAGGAGGGTATTTCTGCAGGAACAGGGTTGCAGATAAAACCTACAGGAGGGTATCTCTCCGGGAACTGGGTTGAAGTGTAAACCTACAGGAGGGTTTCTCTCCAGGAACAGGGTTGGAGATAAAACCTACAGGAGGGTATCTCTCCAGGAACAGGGTTGGAGTTTAAACCTACAGGAGGGTCTCTCTCCAGGAGCAGGGTTGGAGATAAAACCTACAGGAGGGTAGCTCTCCAGGAACAGGGTTGGAGTTAAAACCTACAGGAGGGTTTCTCTCCGGGAACAGGGTTGGAGTTAAAACCTACAGGAGGGTACTCCAGTAACAGTGTTGGAGATAAAACCTACAGGAGGGTTTCTCTCCAGGAACAGGGTTGGAGTTAAAACCTGCAGGAAGGTCTCTCTCCAGTAACAGGGTTGGAGTTAAAACCTACAGGAGGGTCTCTCTCCGGGAACAAGGTTGGAGTTAAAACCTCCAGGAGGGTCTCTCTCCGGGAACAAGGTTGGAGTTAAAACCTACAGGAGGGTCTCTCTCCAGTAACAGGGTTGGAGTTAAAACCTACAGGAGGGTCTCTCTCCGGGAACAAGGTTGGAGTTAAAACCTCCAGGAGGGTATCTCTCCAGGAACAAGGTTGGAGTTAAAACCTACAGGAGGGTCTCTCTCCAGTAACAGGGTTGGAGTTAAAACCTACAGGAGGGTCTCTCTCCAGGAACAGGGTTGGAGTTAAAACCTCCAGGAGGGTCTCTCTCCATGAACAGGGTTGGATTTAAAACCTACAGGAGGGTTTCTCAACAGGAACAGGGTTGGATTTAAAACCTACAGGAGGGTCTCTCTCCAGGAACAGGGTTGGAGTTAAAACCTACAGGAGGGTGTCTCTCCAGGAACAGGGTTGGATTTAAAACCTACAGGAGGGTCTCTCTCCAGGAACAGGGTTGGAGTTAAAACCTACAGGAGGGTGTCTCTCCAGGAACAGGGTTGGAGTTAAAACCTACAGGAGGGTCTCTCTCCAGGAACAGGGTTGGAGTTAAAACCTACAGGAGGGTAGCTCTCCAGGAACAGGGTTGGAGTTTAAACCTACAGGAGGGTATTTCTGCAGGAACAGGGTTGCAGATAAAACCTACAGGAGGGTATCTCTCCGGGAACTGGGTTGAAGTGTAAACCTACAGGAGGGTTTCTCTCCAGGAACAGGGTTGGAGATAAAACCTACAGGAGGGTATCTCTCCAGGAACAGGGTTGGAGTTCAAACCTACAGGAGGGTCTCTCTCCAGGAGCAGGGTTGGAGATAAAACCTACAGGAGGGTAGCTCTCCAGGAACAGGGTTGGAGTTAAAACCTACAGGAGGGTTTCTCTCCGGGAACAGGGTTGGAGTTAAAACCTCCAGGAGGGTCTCTCTCCATGAACAGGGTTGGATTTAAAACCTACAGGAGGGTTTCTCAACAGGAACAGGGTTGGATTTAAAACCTACAGGAGGGTCTCTCTCCAGGAACAGGGTTGGAGTTAAAACCTACAGGAGGGTGTCTCTCCAGGAACAGGGTTGGAGTTAAAACCTACAGGAGGGTCTCTCTCCAGGAACAGGGTTGGAGTTAAAACCTACAGGAGGGTCTCTCTCCAGGAACAGGGTTGGAGTTAAAACCTACAGGAGGGTCTCTCTCCAGGAACAGGGTTGGAGTTAAAACCTACAGGAGGGTCTCTCTCCAGGAACAGGGTTGGAGTTAAAACCTACAGGAGGGTTTCTCAACAGGAACAGGGTTGGATTTAAAACCTACAGGAGGGTCTCTCTCCAGGAACAGGGTTGGAGTTAAAACCTACAGGAGGGTCTCTCTCCAGGAACAGGGTTGGAGTTAAAACCTACAGGAGGGTAGCTCTCCAGGAACAGGGTTGGAGTTTAAACCTACAGGAGGGTATTTCTGCAGGAACAGGGTTGCAGATAAAACCTACAGGAGGGTATCTCTCCGGGAACTGGGTTGAAGTGTAAACCTACAGGAGGGTTTCTCTCCAGGAACAGGGTTGGAGATAAAACCTACAGGAGGGTATCTCTCCAGGAACAGGGTTGGAGTTTAAACCTACAGGAGGGTCTCTCTCCAGGAGCAGGGTTGGAGATAAAACCTACAGGAGGGTAGCTCTCCAGGAACAGGGTTGGAGTTAAAACCTACAGGAGGGTTTCTCTCCGGGAACAGGGTTGGAGTTAAAACCTCCAGGAGGGTCTCTCTCCATGAACAGGGTTGGATTTAAAACCTACAGGAGGGTTTCTCAACAGGAACAGGGTTGGATTTAAAACCTACAGGAGGGTCTCTCTCCAGGAACAGGGTTGGAGTTAAAACCTACAGGAGGGTGTCTCTCCAGGAACAGGGTTGGATTTAAAACCTACAGGAGGGTCTCTCTCCAGGAACAGGGTTGGAGTTAAAACCTACAGGAGGGTGTCTCTCCAGGAACAGGGTTGGAGTTAAAACCTACAGGAGGGTCTCTCTCCAGGAACAGGGTTGGAGTTAAAACCTACAGGAGGGTAGCTCTCCAGGAACAGGGTTGGAGTTTAAACCTACAGGAGGGTATTTCTGCAGGAACAGGGTTGCAGATAAAACCTACAGGAGGGTATCTCTCCGGGAACTGGGTTGAAGTGTAAACCTACAGGAGGGTTTCTCTCCAGGAACAGGGTTGGAGATAAAACCTACAGGAGGGTATCTCTCCAGGAACAGGGTTGGAGTTTAAACCTACAGGAGGGTCTCTCTCCAGGAGCAGGGTTGGAGATAAAACCTACAGGAGGGTAGCTCTCCAGGAACAGGGTTGGAGTTAAAACCTACAGGAGGGTCTCTCTCCAGGAGCAGGGTTGGAGATAAAACCTACAGGAGGGTATCTCTCCAGGAACAGGGTTGGAGTTTAAACCTACAGGAGGGTCTCTCTCCAGGAGCAGGGTTGGAGATAAAACCTACAGGAGGGTAGCTCTCCAGGAACAGGGTTGGAGTTAAAACCTACAGGAGGGTCTCTCTCCAGGAGCAGGGTTGGAGATAAAACCTACAGGAGGGTTTATCTCCAGGAACAGGGTCAGAGAACCACCATAAAATAAATGTGGATGTTTTTCTATCAATCTTTGAAATTTGTTTTACATAATATATGTATATAATCTGTACAGGGCTCTGTAGCATCAAACAAAGGCTAGACATTCAGATATCCACAGATTGTTTATTTGTCAAATTCTAAAATACTTGGGAGTGTACACTATTTCATGCTAACTCAGGAGAACTAGAATTCAATAACAATGTTATACAGTAAAATTAACATACAATTCTTTTTTAAATCAAGTTTAGGTCAGTTCAGTGTGACAGAGAGTGTCTCAGGTGTAGAGACACACAAGTGCAGAGAACTGTAGTTACAGACTGTTACACCTGATAATGTGATTTACCCAAAGGTTTTTGCTGACATCTTGTCTATTTCAAGTCTTCTCTCATTGATAAGAGACAGGTGGATGTCCACCCCAATGTACTGCATGTCATCAATGAATGAGAAGACCTGAAATAGACACGATGGCTGCATGGTGGATTACTTTATGGAGCAAAAAAGTATAACAGATTGAAACTGACCACCTGCAACTGGAAAGAGATATTATATGAGACTCCTGTTTCCCCGAACCCGAGGACAAAGATGACATCGTTAAGTTCCCTCATCAGGCAGTATTGGTTCTGTTTTCTTGTCCAGACGAGTCTCTTGTTTTGTATCTCTCCATGTTCGTTATTATTAAACTCACCAACTGCACCTGCTTCCTGATTCCCTGCGTCTCCGTTACAGAATACTGCCTCAACAAAATGGAAGCAAACTCACCAACTGCACCTGCTTCCTGACTCCCTGCGTCTCCGTTACAGAATACTGCCTCAACAAAATGGAAGCAAACTCACCAACTGCACCTGCTTCCTGACTCCCTGCGTCTCCGTTACAGAATACTGCCTCAACAAAATGGAAGCAAACTCACCAACTGCACCTGCTTCCTGACTCCCTGCGTCTCCGTTACAGAATACTGCCTCAACAAAATGGAAGCAAACTCACCAACTGCACCTGCTTCCTGATTCCCTGCGTCTCCGTTACA